>NC_069500.1:537823399-537905899 GCF_027579735.1 Bombina bombina
CAATTACATGACTCCATAAAGAGGCAGACCTGAGAGGACAGTAGACAGTGCGATCAAATGACGTGCGCTGTCAGAGGAGATCCAATGCACCCTAAGCCATCCCCAGGGCAATGAGACATGCTCTAACAAATGTATTAAATAGATGCCTTGTATGATACTAGAGATCTCTTGAAATATTTAGACACTAGAAATGTGTATTTTTTATGTGAAATTAATAAATAAAATTTTGACCGAATGTATAAATTAATGAAGAAATGGCCACACAATGTACGCTAAGCTATTACTAGGGCAACATGACATGCTCCAACACCCCCCCCCTTTAAGGGATTCCTTCAGGTGTTCCTACGTGGATGGTTAGGATGCTGATGATGATAAACTGAAATCAAGACAGGAACATGGACAATTCAAGCTGCCACCCAAGTTCTCTCTGTAATAGGGAACCCCTTCCAGTCCACTAAATTATACAGCTGTTGACCACGCCAACGAAAGTCAAGAATTCAATCTATTTCATACTCTTGAACCTAAGACTGGCTTAAGTGACCTTACCAACTTGGAGAAATGGTTACAGATGGCTGGATTAAATAATGAGAGGTGAAAGATCAGATGTATGTAGAGAGTATCCATGAACCACGTACTCAAGATCGAGTTTGGAGGAAGGTTGTTTAAATTTTAGATGCTTTGTTGATAGTCAAACAATCACCATGATGAAATGATGGGGCTATACATGTCTTGGGGTTAGCGAACATTTGGTAATGGTCAGTTGAGACATATTTGTTTCCAACAATGCTGTAGGTGATAGGTTCTTTGATTAGCTGCTGGGACTCCAGGTACATGGGTTTTCAGCAGGGAAGTTTCAGGGTTGGTATCCGAAGGCTGCATATAATGGTGAATACCTTAAATGGCGATGTAGAAGGCACGCTAACCTGACACAACAATTACATGACTCCATAAAGAGGCAGACCTGAGAGGACAATAGACAGTGCGATCAAATGACGTGCGCTGTCAGAGGAGATCCAATGCACCCTAAGCCGTCCCCAGGGCAATGAGACATGCTGTAACAAATGTATTAAATAGATGCCTTGTATGATACTAGACATCTCTTGAAATATTTAGACACTAGAAATGTGCATTTTTTATGTGAAATTAATAAATAAAATTTTGACCGAATGTATAAATTAATGAAGAAATGGCCACACAATGTACGCTAAGCTATCACTAGGGCAACATGACGTGCTCCAACACCCCCCCCCCTTTAAGGGATTCCTTCAGGTGTTCCTACGTGGATGGTTAGGATGCTGATGATGATAAACTGAAATCAAGACAGGAACATGGACATTTCAAGCTGCCACCCAAGTTCTCTCTGTAATAGGGAACCCCTTCCAGTCCACTAAATTATAGAGCTGTTGACCACGCCAACGAAAGTCAAGAATTCAATCTATTTCATACTCTTGAACCTAAGACTGGCTTAAGTGACCTTACCAACTTGGAGAAATGGTTACAGATTGCTGGATTAAATAATGAGAGGTGAAAGATCAGATGTATGTAGAGAGTATCCATGAACCATGTACTCAAGATCGAGTTTGGAGGAAGGTTGTTTAAATTTTAGATGTTTTGTTGATAGTCAAACAATCACCATGATGAAATGATGGGGCTATACGTGTCTTGGGGTTTGCAAACATTTGGTAATGGTCAGTTGAGACATATTTGTTTCCAACAATGCTGTAGGTGATAGGTTCTTTGATTAGCTGCTGGGACTCCAGGTACATGGGTTTTCAGCAGGGAAGTTTCAGGGTTGGTATACGAAGGCTGCATATAATGGTGAAGTATGGTGAGCCGAGTGGTATAGTGAGTTGTGGGCTAATTCAGCCAAAGGTAGTAGTTTTAGTCAATTATCTGGAGATGCTGTAGTATAATTTTTTAGATAAGCTTCCAGGCCTTGTTTAGCTGAAGAAAGGGAAATAGAAACTCCAATGTTTTGGCAAACAGCTTTCCAGAATTTGGATACAAACTGTGTTCCTCTGTCAGAAACCAGATTGCTGGGTAGTCCATGAAGGTGTACCAGTTGGTATACAGACAGAGAGGTCAGTTTTTGAGGGTATGGTAGCATTTTAAGAGGAAAGAAAGTGAGCCACTTTTTACAATTGTTGCACTATCACCTAATTCATTTTATAGCTCTTGGAGCAGAGTAAATCTGGGATAAAATCCATGCTATGATGGGTCCAAGGTTGTCTGGTGACCTTTAAAGGGTTTAGCAATCCATAAGTACTTGAGCAAGGTATTTTATTTGCAGTGTATACTTGAGCAAGGTATTTTATTTGCAGTGTATATTTGCAGTGTATATGTGCCGAAGTGTCCAGATAGTTTACGATTGTGGGCCCACTGGAGAATGTTTTGGATGTGCTGTGGAAAAAAAAAATTATTCTGAGGAAAATGCTTGAGGTAAAAAGTCAAAAGATTGATCCTTAATGTTTTCTTAAAGGGACGCTGAACCCAAATTTTTTCTTTCGTGATTCAGATAGAGCATGCAATTTTAAGCAACTTTCTATTTTACTCCTATTATCAAATTCTCTTCATTTTCTTTATTTAAAAAGCAAGAATGTAAGTTTAGATGCCGGCCCATTTTTGGTGAACAACCTGGGATGTTCTTGCTGATTGGTGGATAAATTTACTGACCAATAAACAAGTGCTGTCCAGTTCTGAACGAAAAAATAGCTTAGATGCCTTCTTTTACAAATAAAGATAGCAAGAGAACAAAGAAAAATTGATAATAGGAGTAAAATAGAAAGTTGTTTAAAATTGCATGCTCTGATATTTTGTCTTAATTGATTTAGTTTATCATATGTGATATGTATTTCATTATCATGCCCTGTATGAGGCTTAAAGTTATGTTGGTACACTGTATACATTGTTGGTTGTAAATAAAGATTTAAAAAAAAAATTGCATGCTCTATCTGAATCACAAAAAAAAGACAAGGCATCAGCCTTCTTGTTTTTAGAACCAGGTAGATAAAACAGAATGAAGTTGAATTGGAAGAAAACTGAAGCCCAGTGGGCTTGTCTGGGATTAAGTCATTAAGCTGACTGAAGATATAGAAGTTTTTTTTATAAACGGTTAAGATAACAATTGGTTTGTGTGTGCCTTCTAGAAGATGTCTCCACATTTTTATAGCTAGTAGTTTTTAGTTAGCTACATTATAATTTGTTTCAGTCTTGGAAAATTTCTTGGAAAGATCCACCCTATGGCTTTTTTTTCTAGGTCTGGATCTCTTGTGATAGGATGACTCCAGCTGCAATCTAAGAAGCATCTACTTCTAGGGGCCGATTTATCAATGTCTGGCGAACATGATCCACTGTCGGCATTTAACATTGCACAAGCAGTTCTGGTTAACTGTTTGTGCAATTCCGCCCCCTGCAAATGGTCAATCAAGCGACCGAATGCGATCAGGCGGATTGATGTCCGCAGCCTCGTAAGACCGCTGCTTCCTAAATCCTGTTTCCGGCGAGCCTGAAGGCTCTTTCAGAAACAGGGATATTTGGCCCCATACTGCCCATGATAAATCACCCCCTTTGTATACATTGGCATGTAGAATTGGGATATTTTAGCATAAGTGCTGTACTGAATATATTTTTAAATAGTGGAAAAAGGCATTAACAGCATCGTGTGGCCTGTTTTTGCAGAGTTTAGATCAGGAGGTTAGAGCTTATAATGGCGCCGCAGTCGAAAAAACCCTTTTATAAAACGCCTATAATAATTAGCAAATCTGAGAAATCTCTGTGCTCCCTTTAGAGTGGTAGGCTGTGGCCAGTCTAGGAATTGTGGATAACTTGTCTGGATCCATGGAAATTCCAGAGGAGGATATTATGAAACCAAGGCAGGGTTTAGTACTTTGATGGAATAAACACTTCTCCAATTTTGCATAGACATTGTTTTGGTAATCATTAAATATATTGTTTACAAACCTCTGGAAAACTGTAGGGGCATTGCATAACACGAATGGCATTACTAGATATTCAAAATGTCCAAAACGGGTGTTAAATGCTATCTTCCATTCATCTCCCTCCTTGATTCACATAAGATTGTAGGCTCCCCGCAGATCTAACTTGGTAAAAATTAATCAATGGTAGGGGGTAAGAGCTCTTTGTTGTTATTATATTTAGGGCTCTATAGTAGATACAGGGACTGAGCCCTCCATCCTTTTTCTCTAAAAAAAAAAAAATCCTGCCCCCGGATTTGAGGAAGAGGGTCTGATGAATTCTTGATTAAGGCTTTCTTTTATATAGGTATCAAATGCTTTAAGTTTGGGTTGAGAGATAGGAAAGGTTTTACCCCTAAGTATCGTGGAGACAGGATACAATTCTATGACACAATCAAATTCCAAATGTAGAAGTAAAAATTCATCCAAATATTGTTTTTAGAAATTAGGGGGTTTAGGAGCCACAGAGATGGTGGAAGGTGTACTTGTCACTGACCTGTTAAGGCAATGTTTAAAACAATTTTATTCACGTGTACAACGTCCCCTGTCCAATCCTGACAGAGCATTACTAAATGGTTGATATGCTGGCCAGCAAGTCAGGTATTATATATCAAACAGACTTGTCAAACCCACTTTTAACCTAGCATAGTGAGGTGGGTGTCTAAGGGAACATCAACCATCTTTAAGTTTTCTTCACTAGTTAAGTGTTAAAAAGTTGTAGCTTAATATATTGCAGTGGGGGCATAGCTGGAACTGCTAGGTATTTTTCCTTGGTTGTCAGGTAGCTTTAATGTATCCCTTTCGTGTGCAGAATCAGTTTTTTTTTCTTACTGTAGTTAACACATATATATAAAACTAGTCCTAAAGCCCATGTACACGGGCCATTTTTTGCAGTACAGCGGTCCCACCCCTTGCTCTCTCTCTCCCCCCTCTCTTTTGCTCTCTCTCCCCACCTCTCTTTTGCTCACTCTCTCTCCCCCCTCTCTTTTATTCACTCTCCCCTCTCTCTCTCTCTCTCTCTCTCTCTCTCCCCCCTCTCTCTCTCCCATTCTGTTTTGCTTTCTCTCTCCCCCTCTCTTTTGCTATCTCTCTCTACCCCTCTCTTTTGCACTCTTTCTCCCCCTCTATGATCTCTCTCTCTCCCCCCTCTCTTTTGCTCTCTCTCACCCCTCTCTATTGCTCTCTCTCCCACCTCACTTTTTCCCTCTCTTTCCCCCTCTCTTTTGCTCTCTTGCTCCCCCTCTCTTTTGTTCTCTCTCCCCCCCTCTCTTTTGCGGTCTCTCTCCCCCTCTCTTTTGCTCTCTTTCTATCCCCCTCTCTTGCTCTCTCTTCCCCCTCTCTTTTGCATTCTCTCTCCCACCTCTCTTCACTCTCTCTCCCCCTCTCTTTTTCTCTCTCTCCCCCTCTCTTTTGCTCGCTCTCTACCCCATCTCTTTTGCTCGCTCTCTATCCCCTCCCTTTTGCTCTCTCCCTCACTCTCTTTTGCTCTCTCTCCCCCTCTCTTTTGCTCTTTCTCCTCCCCTCTTTTGCTCTCTCTCCCCCTATTATTTGCTCTCTTTCCCCCTATATTTTGCTCTCTCTCCTCCCTCTATTTTTCTCTCTCTCCCCCTCCCTTTTTGCTCTCTCTCCCCCCTCTATTTTGCTCTCTCTCCCCCTCTCTTTTGCTCTCTCTCTTCCCCCCTCTCTTTTGCTCTCTCTTTCCCCCCCTCTCTTTTGCTCTCTCCCCCCCCTTTCTTTTGCTCTCCCTCTCTCTCCCCTCTCTTTTGCTCTCTCTCTCCCCTCCTTTCTTTTGCTCTCTCCCGCCCGCCCCCGTCCACTTCTCTCGCAGCAGACAGCAGATCAGGTATGTGCTTTTGTTGTCCCTGGTCTGTGGTGGTAGCCAGTCAATAGCAAATCCTTGAGAATGTTTTGGCACCTTGGTCTGGGTATCTTCCATTTGTTTCAGGACATTCCTATGTCATAGAGGCAGGAGTTCATGATGACAACATCAGTCTGAAAGCTGGTCTGGAAGTCAGATGTTTGCCAATATGTTGAATAACCACGTTAAGAAAAAGAAATGGACAAGACTCCTGCTCCTGCCCTTCCTCCTCTGTGGGGATCAACATTCATCAATTGTATTTTATAGGTTTATGTACTGTGAGGTCAACTTAGTTAAGCAGGTCTGCTGCTGCCACTCCTGCTTCTGCCCTTCCTGCTCGGGGGTGGTAATCATGTATTAATGCTAAATTCTCAGGGAATTGCTGTCCTCTGTGTCCATGGGATTCTAGGTACGTATTCATCCTCCTCCTCCCTTGGAGGTGTATTTTTGAGGTTTATGTATGGAGAGACCAACCTAGTTCAATAACTTTGCTGCTGCTGCCACTACTGACCTTCCTGCTCCATAGTGGTCATCATCAGTCATTGCAAGGAACTGCTGGCTGTTGTGTCCAAGGGGCTCTATGCATGTGTTTGTCCTTCTACTCACTTGGAAGTTTATTGTGAAGGTTTATGTTCTATAAGGCCTAGCTAGTTCAGTAACACTGCTGTCTGCTGCTGCATCTCCTACTACTGCCCTTCCTGCTCTGTGGTGGTCATAATCATTTAAAGTAAAAAATGTAATATACTGTTGGCTGCTGTGTCCAAGGGTCTCTAAGCACATGTTTGTCCTCCTTCCTTGTGTATTTTGGGGGCCTACCTTATTCAGCAACTCTGCTGCTTGCTGCTGCCTCTCTTGCTCCTGCCTTTCACTGTGCCCTACCTGGGATAGAACCAGGGACTCAAGGTTTAGAGTCTGGTTTGCTCTGTTTGTCCTACTAGAGAATGTTTATTTGCAGGGTTTTGTGAAATAATATTATAATCAGCATGTGTGTCTCCCAGCTCCACCCCCTCCACATCCCATAGTGTTAAAGTGCTGGTAAACATCGGCATTCTGGATAATAACATTATAAATATCATAAAAAAGCAACATTTGTTTCATTAATCAATTTCAAGTAATGTGCCAAAAAAAATGTTTACTTATATTTTCTTTATTTTTTACTCCTCCCGACACCAATGTGTTTTTTTTTACTGACGATCTAATAGATTTATGCCCCATTAGGCATCCAAATCACAGGAAGCAGGAGGAAGCAAATTTGCGAGGTTGGAAGAAACGTAAAATTAGCAAAATATTATGGCTCAATATTATTTAAAAAGTTAGTGGTTTAACTCCTCAAATACTATATTATTAGAATATGCATTTTAAAAATAGTAAATTTACAATCACTTTAATCTTCTTTTCTTTGCAATAAACAAACACCTACATTACGAGTTTTGCGCTATGGAGGGTGCGAAACTAACACAACCAAAGTTGCATTATTTCACCCTCCATAGCGCTGCCATTACAAAATTACCTTATATTAAAATTACAATATCTCTATCTTAAAATAAATAAAAACTTAGCTGTGAAATAAAAAAAAATCTAAGTTTAAACTAACAATTAACCTAACATAACTATTATAATAAACTATTATACTAAAATTAAAATAACTACCAATTAAAAAAACTAAATTACACATTACAAAAAAAAACTAACACTACTAAGAGATTTTACAAGAAATAAAAATTACAAAATTACGAAAAATAACAAACGAAATGATCAAAAATAAAAACAATTACACCTAATCTAATAGCCCTATAAAAATACCCCCTCAAAATAAAAAAAAACCTAGCCTACAATAAACTACCAATAACCCTTAAAAGGGCCTTTTGTGGAGCATTGCCCTAAAGAAATCAGCTCTTTAACCTGAAAAAAAATACAAAGAGCCCCCAACAGTAAAACCCACCACCCAACCAATCCCCCAAAATAAAAACCTAACTCTAACAAAAACCTAAGCTACCCATTGCCCTGAAAATTCATTCAGCTCTTTTACCTAAAGCCCAAAACCCTAATAAAAAAAAAACACCCAAAATTAAAAAAAAAATAACCCCCGAAGATCCACTCACAGTTTCTGAAATACGGACATCTATCCTCATCCAGGCGGCATGAAGTCTTCATCCAGGCGACGAGAAGTCTTCATCCAAGTGGCATCTTCTATCTTCATCCCGGCGGTGTGGAGCGGATCCATCCTTGAAGACATCCGGCGCGGACCGTCCTCTTCATACGGTCTTGCCGCTCACTGGATCTTCAATGCAAGGGAGCCTTTTCAAAATGGCATTCCTATTGGCTGATTTGATTCTTGAAATTCAAATCAGCCAATAGGATGAGAGCTTCTGAAATTCTATTGACTGATTTCAATAGCCAATAGAATTTCATTAGCTCTCATCCTATTGCCTTTTTTGAACAGCCAATAGGATTTCAGTAGTCCTTTTAAGGGCTATTGGTAGTTTATTGTAGGCTAGGGTTTTTTATTTTG
Source organism: Bombina bombina (assembly GCF_027579735.1). Lineage (NCBI taxonomy): Eukaryota > Metazoa > Chordata > Amphibia > Anura > Bombinatoridae > Bombina > Bombina bombina. The sequence continues at coordinate 537,831,744 of NC_069500.1, forward strand.
AGGGGGCTTTTTATTTTTATAGGGCTATTAGATTAGGCGTAATTGTTTTTATTATTTAATTTTGTTTATTATTTTTCGTAATTTAGTATTTTTTATTTTTTGTAATTTTAGGCTTAATTTTTTTTTAGTATTCTTTTTTTTTTGTATGTGTAATTTAGTTTTTTTAATTGGTAGTTATTTTAATTTTAGTATCATAGTTTAGTATAATAATTATGTTAGGTTAATTGTTAGTTTAAACTTAGTTTTTTTTAATTTCACAGGTTAGTTTTTATTTATTTTAAGATAGGGATATTGTAATTTTAATTTAAAGTTAGGGGGTGATAGGTTTAGGGGTTAATAGTTAATTTATTAGTGGCGATGTGGGGGGCTGGCGGTTTAGGGGTTAATAGGTTTATTTAGTAGTGGCGATGTGGGGGCTGGCGGTTTAGGGGTTATTAGGTTTAGTTAGTGGCAGCGGTGGTGGGGGGCGGCGGAATAGGGGTTAATAACTTTATTATAGTCGCAGGGATGTGGGCGAGTGGCAGATTAGGGGTTAATAAGTTTTAAATAGTGTTTGCGATGCAGGACGGTGGTGGTTTAGGGGGTTATAGGTAGTTTATGGGTGTTAGTGTACTTTGTAACAGTTTAGTTATGAGTTTTATGAAATATTTTTGTTACACAAAATCCATAACTACTGCTCTCAGATGGCGGTATGGATCGTGTCGGTATAGGCTGTAACGCAAGGATTTTAGAATGAACGCACAACCTTTAATAACGGTGCTATGGAAATCCCACACAAAAATGTCATTTTTTTGAGTGGGGGATTGACGTTGTGTTACAGGCTACAATGCTTGCGGTATAGCTATACCGACACAACTCCCAATGGTGGGTTCCTGCTTTAACACTGAAATTGCCATTTTTTCAGCTTTATAAGACACAACTTAAAACTCATAATCTAGGTGAAAGTTAGAAAAAAAATGAATAATGAACAATTGTCTAGAATAATGCCCCAGCTCAAATGTATGACTAATTCATTTATAGGTTTTGCTATTGTTTTGGAAGTAAAAAGGTTAGTTTCACACAAGTAAATTTCTATTTTAATTTCACATTGTACAACGGTGCCAATCTAAACAACTGTATTGTAAAATATAGCCCTGTTGAAGGCTATTGTATTAGTGATTTGCATTTGTAGAAGGTGAAACCGATAGGTTTCTGGTAACTTCACAATGGGAATCAGGTTTTACTTGAGCAAGAAAAATGTACTTTCATCTTGTGAAAGGAATGTACGGATGTTAACGATACACTTGTGGTAGCAGTTTCACTCAAGAAGTCCACTTGCAATCTAGGTCATAATATATTGGAAGCTCAGAAGTAGACTCTGGGGAGCATTGTTTTGCTTTAATTTCCTCCTTATCCTTGTATTACATATATTTGATCTTACCCGCCTTGTTAGTTTACACCTTGTTTATTCAAACAGCTTAATGACAGTGTTGTCACATCAGAGGCTCCCACCATTTCTGTCTGCTATGTTATCACTTCAGCTTTGAGAATGTTCAGAGAATAATTGCATTTTAATTAATGGTGCATGCTTTACCCAACTGTGAATAGTCCGGACATGCCTCAGCTATAGACTTCTGCAGATCAGGTTGATGCAAAAAATGCTCTAATGTGTTTTCTACATTTGGGGCTAGATTACTAGTGTAACGCTAACAGTTACGTGAGCGAAAAGAGGTTTATCACTGGTGTTTGTGTGCTTTTGTGTTTCCGCTCCTATTACAAGCTGAACGAAAACGAGATTGATTGAGCTCAATCACGATTTACGCTAAAATGATTGCTGCGTCCTAAGAGCTCTAGTTAAAGGGACAGTCTACACCAGAATTGTTATTGTTTTAAAAGATAGATAATCCCTTTATTACCCATTCCCTAGTTTTGCATAACCAACACAGTTATAATAATATTCTTTTAACCTCTGTGATTATCTTGTATCTAAGCCTCTGCAAACTGCCCCTTTATTTCATTTCTTTTGACAGACTTGTAGTTTAGCCAATCACTGCCTGCTCGCAGATAACTTCACGTGCACAAGCACAGTGTTATCTATAGGAAATACGTGAACTAACACCCTCTAGTGGTGAAAAACTGTTCAAATGCATTCTGAAAAGAGGTGGCCTTCAAGGTCTAAGAAATTAGCATATGAACCTCCTAGATTAAGCTTTCAACTAAGAATACCAAGAGAACAAAGCAAAATTGGTGATAAAAGTAAATTGGAAAATTGTTTAAAATGACATGCTCTATCTGAATCATGAAAGTTTATTTTGGCCTAGACTGTCCCTTTAACTGTTTTGGAGAATGAAAAAGTGTCACAAAACAGGTCACAAATTACATTACAAAGTAATAACACCATCTAATAATAATTATTAAAAAAAAATTGCACAAAAAAGTTACAAGGGCTCAAAGATATGAGGTCTCAGGTGTTAGAAAAAAAAAAGGCAGGAAAAGGGCTTTAATACTGAGATACATACATATACATGTATGTATATATGTCTATATATGTGTACATACGTATTTATGTATTTATATGTGTATATATGTATTTATATATATATAAGTGCATTGGAGCATTCTGGAGTTTAAGTGATACTAAACCCAAAATTTTTCTTTCGTGATTCAGATGGAGCATGCAGTTTTAAGCAACTTTCTAATTTACTCCAATTATCAAATTTTCTCTGTTCTCTTGCTATCTTTATTTAAAAAGCAGGAATGTAAAGCTAAGGAGCTGGCCCATTTAAGGTTCAGTACCCTGGATAGCGCTTGCTTATTGGTGGCCTTTGAAAGTTGCTTAAAATGTAGTATCCCTTTAAGTATATAGGTATAAAAATATATTTGTGCAAAAACTGTGCACTATATATATAGTAATGTCCTATTATATAAAAGGCCAAGTGTGTTTGTCCGAAGCTGTCATGCGCAGTATAGACAGCACAAAGACAAACATACCTGGCCTTACCTGACAATCCATGCTGTTTGCGCCGAAAGTGGGCATGGCCGGCCCTGAGCGTGGGCGTGGGCGGTGAGAACGTGGGCATGGTCGGGCATGACTGGGCGTCGGGGGTGTGGTCTGGCACGGTCAGGTCAGAGGGGAGAGAAATAGAAAGAGAGGGGGAGAGACAAAAAGAGATAGGAAAGAGCTAAAGAGAGGGGGAGCAGAAGAGAGGGGAAAGTGCAGAAGAGAGGGGGAGAGAGAGCAAAAGAGAGGGGATAGAGCAAAAGAGAGGGGAAAGAGCAGAATAGAGGGAAGAAAGAGCAAACGAGGGGGGGAGAGAGGGGGAAAGAGAGAAAAAGAGAGGGAGAGAGAGAGAGAAAAAGAGTGGGGGGAGAGAGAGCAAAAAATAGGGGGGAGAGAGCAAAAGAGAGGGGGAGAGAGAGAGCAAAAGAGAGGGATGGAGAGAAAGAGCAAAAGAGAGGGATGGAGAGAGAGAGCAAAAAAATAGAGAGAGAGAGAGAGAACAAAAGAGAGGGGGTAGAGAGAGAGCAAAAGAGAGGGGGGAGAGAGCGCAAAAGAGAGAGGGAGAGAGTGCAAAAGAGATGGGGAGAGAGAGAGCACCAAAGAGAGGGAAGAGAGAGAGCACAAAAGAAAGGGGGAGAGAGAGAACGCAAAAGAGGGGGGGAGAGCACCAAAGACAGAGAGAACACAAAAGAGGGGGGAGCATAAAAGAGAGGGGGGAGAGAGTGCAAACGAGAGAGGGAGAGAGAGCAAAAGACAGGGGGGAGAGAAAGCAAAAGAGAGGGGGAGAGAGGGAGCAAAAAAGAGGGGGGAGAGAGAGAGCAAAAGAGAGGAGGAGCGAGAGAGAGCACAAAAGAGAGGGGGAGAGAGTGCAAAAGAGAGGGGCGAGAAAGAGCAAAAGAGAGGGGGGAGAGAGAGAGCAAAAGAGAGGTGAAGCGAGAGAGAGCGCAAAAGAGAGGGGGAGAGAGAGCAAAAGAGAGGGAGAGAGAGCACAAAAGAGAGGGGGAGAAAGCACAAAAGAGAGGGGGAGAGAGAGAGAGCAAGTGGACCGCTGTACTGCAAAAAATGGCCCGTGTGAACGGGCTTTAGGACTAGTGTATTTATAAATGAATAGAACATATTCTGCTATGTGAAAATCAATGCAATGTGAAATATTAATATTTTTATGTCTGGTTAGCACATTTAAGAATATGCAATTGAGTTTGTGCGCGACCCCCCCCCCCCCCACACACACACACTTTTTTTGCTCTATTGATTTATATGGGGGAATAAGTTATTACCCACGATACTTGTAATTTGGCCCTAAACCTTTCCTACACCTTAGTATAATTTGCCACACTTACAACCTGCACCACCCATGTACCCAATAAATACACAAACAAAAGTGTCTTGGCGGCATTGGAAAAGTCACACATGAATTAAAGCTAAACCATTACCTTTAATGCCAGATATAGAGCGACCTAGTAACTTTAAGTGATATATTATTCCAGTATTCCAAATCAAACACAAATCAGCAGCAAAAGAATTGAGGCCCATGTCTCAGGTGGCAAGACCACATACGCCACCTGTGGTGCAGCTGCAAAGGAGGGGCCCAGGGAGAACCAGTGGCATAGAAAAGCACTGCAGCTTGGCCTGTTGACCACTACTACAAATATTCCACCAGATCCTCCCCAGCCACCAGGCCACAAATTCACCACCTTGCCTAAACAAACTCAACAGCTCATTAACACCCCCTTCACTTGTGCGCTCTGGAACTCTCACTCTGTGGGCAGCTCACTTCTATCCACAAACTCTTCATTACCCATTCACTCAACCTTTTGGCTCTCATAGAAATCTGGCTCACTCCTTCAGACACAGGCTCACTTCCTCTTTTGGTCTGTCACAATGGTCCAACTCTCCCACAATCTGATTTTCACCTATCGATGCACTATCTCAAATGTCACAAATTCCCCTTTTACTCTCTCTAATCATTATCTCTTCACTTGCAACATCACAGCAGTTCCTATTGCTCACCCTCCTTCTAACCCTCACACCAAACTCCACAGAAGCATCAGGTCACTAGACAGGCAACATCTTTCAAACTCTCTCCAACCACTCCACAGAAGCATCAGGTCACTAGACAGGCAACATCTTTCAAACTCTCTCCAACCATTGCTGTCTTCCATTTCCCTCTTTTCCTGCCCTGATCAATCTATCTGTCATTCTTACATCGGTCATTGACATTTTGGCACCTCCTACTATAGTTAAAATGTCACACACTCATTCTCAGCCCTGGCATACGCCTCTGACACTCTATCTAAGTAGATGTTCCTGTACTGCTAATTGACATTGGAGAAAATCCTGTCATTCAGCTGACTTTTCCCATTACAAGTTCATCTTAAACTATTACTATTCTACCCTTAACCTCTCTAAGCAGGATTACTTCCCTACTCTTATCTCTACTCCTTCTTCAAACTCAAAATGTCTGTTCTCCACATTTAATACCCTCCTCAGTCCACCCCCACCTTCTATTTCAACTTCTCTCTCAGGTTAAGATTTTGCAAACCACTTCACCAACAAAATTAATTCCATCAGAAATTAAATTAACTCTCAACATACTGTCCTCCCTCTTTCCTACTCCAATCCTCAAACACATTTTTAATCTCTCCCTCAGCACTGGTATATTTCCCTAATCCCTTAAACATGTAGGAATCACACCTATCATCAAAAAATCTCTCGATCCATTATCCCCAGATCCATTATCCCCATCCAACTACCGCATTATTTACCTACTCCCCCTTGCCTCAAACGTCTGGAAAGGCTTGTATATACACGTTTATCACATTTCCTTGCATTAAACTCCATCCATGATCCATTGCAATCTGTATTTCACCCACAATACTCCACAGAAAGAGCAATCATTAAGATGACGTATTACCTACTCACAGCAAAATCAAAAAGCCACGTCTTGATCTGTTTATTGTCAAAATTTACAGACTTTCAGCTGTTTGCAATGAACAAATCAAACAAAAGCAACTGAAATAACTCAACACAATGAATGCTTCAAGTGGTTTCCCCAAATTGAACTAAAAATGCAACTTTTTATGAATTTTGCAGTCTCAAAATTATTCAACCCCTTCATGGCAAGCATCTTTAGTACTTAGTAGAGCACCCTTTTGCTGTTATGACCTGCTACAAACAAGATGCATAGCCAGACACCAGCTTCTGGCAGCGTTCCTGAGGAATCTTTGCCCATTCCTCATTAGCAATGGCCTCCAGTTCAGTAATATTCTTGGGTTTGCAAGCTGCAACTGCCTTCTTCAAATCCCACCAGAGATTTTATATGGGGTTAAAGTCAGGTGACGACTGTAGAATCTTCCAGGACTTATTCTGCAACCAAGCCTAGGTGAAATTTGAGGTATGCTTGGGATTATTGTCCTGTTGGAAGGTCCAATGACATCCAAGGTTCAGCTTCCTCACAGACGACATGACGTTTTCTCCTAGGATTTCCTGATACTTCAATGAATCCATCTTGCCTTCCACACGCTGCAGGTTTCCAGTGCCAGAGGATGCAAAGCAGCCCCAGAGCATTACGAGCCACCACCATGCTTAACTGTAAGCAGAGTGTTCTTTTCAGTGTATGCTTCATTCTTCTTCCTCCAGATATACCCCTGATCAATCGGGCCAAAAAGTTTCAGTTTTGTTTAATCGCTCCACAGAACAGAATACCAAAAACTTCTGTGACTTATTTATATGATTTTGAGCATATTGAAGCCAACTTTTCTTGTGCTTTTGGGTCAGTAGTGGTGTATATCTTGGAGTTCTGCCATGGAAACCTTCTGCGTTTAGTACGTGCCTTACTGTGCAAACTGAAACCTCAGTGCCTGTTGCCACCAACTATTGCTGCAGGTCTTTCGCAATCACTTGACACTTTTTCTCAAACTGCTTTCTCAGAAATCTGGTTACAGCCATAGATGGCTTCCTTTTTCTGCCCCGTACAGGTAGTGTAACCACTGTTCCTTTAATTTTGAATTTGCAAACTATGCTTCCAACGGTGTCTCTAGGAACATTCAGTGCCTTCGCTACCTTTTTGTATCCTGTTCCTTGTTTGTGAAGGGTGGTGATCTTTTCTCTATCCAGTTCAGGTATTTCATGTGTTCTAGCTCAAGCACACCTGGTGCAACTAATGAAGCCCTTGATAATTTGCATCAGGTGTGCTTGAGACAACACCTGTTTTGCATATTTGTGCTGTTGTGAGGGATTCTATTTGGGGGGGTTGAATAATTTTGAGACTGCGGAATTCATAAAAAGTTGCATGTGGAATTTTTGAAAACCACTGAAGCATTTGTCATGTTAAGCTATTTCAATTGCTTTTGTTTGATTTGTTCATTGCAAATAGCTGAAAGTCTGTAAATTTTGACAATAAACCCGATTTGGAATGGTGGTTTAATAATTTTGAATACAACTGTACATGCCTATACATGTCTAATATATATACATATATATATATATAACAGAATTTATGTTTACCTGATAAATTTCTTTCTCCTACGGTGTATCCGGTCCATGGCTTCATCCTTACTTGTGGGATATTCTCAATCCCTACAGGAAGTGGCAAAGAGAGCACACAGCAGAGCTGTCCATATAGCTCCCCTCAGGCTCCGCCCCCCCAGTCATTCGACCGGCGGTTAGGAGAAAAAGGAGAACCATAGGGTGCAGTGGTGACTGTAGTTTACAAAAATAAATTTAAACCTGACTAAAATGCCAGGATGGGCCATGGACTGGATACACCGTAGGAGAAAGAAAAGAAAACTGGATTAGGACACAGAGAAGGAACAACTATTTCCTGGTTAATATTCTTATTGGAAACCACTTTTGGAAGAAAACCAGGTTTGGTACGTAAAACGACCTTATCTGTATGAAACACCAGATAGGGTGAATTACACTGCAAAGCAGACAATTCAGAAACTCTTCTAACAGAAGAAATAGCTACTAAAAACAAAACTTTCCAAGATAGTAACTTAATATCTATGGAATGTAGAGGTTCAAACGGAACCCCTTGAAGAACTAATAGAACTAAATTTAGACTCCATGGAGGAGCCACAAGTCTGTAGACAGGCTTGATTCTGACTAAAGCCTGTACAAACGCCTGAATATCTGGCATGGCTGCCAGACGCTTGTGTAACAAAACAGACAGAGCAGATATCTGTCCTTTTAAGGAACTAGCTGACAGACCTTTCTCCAATCCTTCTTGGAGAAAAGATAGTATCCTTGGAATCCTAATCTTACTCCATGAGTAACCCTTGGATTCGCACCAGCAAAGATATTTCCGCCATATCTTATGGTAAATTTTCCTGGTGATAGGCTTTCTAGCCTGGATCAGAGTATCTATAACTGATTCCGAAAACCCACGCTTAGCTAGAATCAAGTGTTCAATCTCCAAGCAGTCAGTTGCAGAGAAACTAGGTTTGGATGTTCGAATGGACATTGAATTAGAAGGTCCTGCCTCAAAGGTAGCTTCCATGGTGGAACCGATGACATATTCACCAGGTCTGCATACCAAGTCCTGCGTGGCCACGCAGGAGCTATCAGAATTATCGAAGCCTTCTCCTGTTTGATCCTGGCTACTAGCCGGGGGAGAAGGGGAAATGGTGGAAAGACATAAGCTAGATTGAACGACCAAGGCACTACTAAGGCATCTACCAATGTCGCCTAGGGATCCCTGGACCTGGACCCGTAATGTGGAACTTTGGAGTTCTGACGTGACGCCATCAGATCCAGATCTGGAATGCCCCATAGTTGAGTTAACTGGGCAAAAACCTCCGGGTGAAGTTCCCACTCCCCCGGATGGAAAGTCTGACGACTCAGATAATCTGCTTCCCAGTTGTCCACTCCTGGGATGTGAATTGCTGATAGATGGCAGGAGTGATCCTCTGCCCATTTGATGATCTTGGATACCTCCCTCATCGCCAGGGAACTCTTTGTTCCCCCCTGATGATTGATGTACGCTACAGTCGTCATGTTGTCCGACTGAAATCTGATGAATTTGGCCTCCGCTAGTTGAGGCCATGCCTGGAGCGCATTGAATATCGCTCTCAATTCCAAAATGTTTATCAGGAGAAGAGATTCTTCCCGAGACCATAGACCCTGAGCCTTCAGGGACTCCCAGACCGCGCCCCAGCCTAAGAGGCTGACGTCGGTCGTGACGATGATCCACTCCGGTCTGCGGAAACTCATTCCCTGAGACAGGTGATCCTGAGACAACCACCAGAGGAGTGAGTCTCTGGTTTTCTGGTCCATTTGAATCTGGGGAAACAAATCTGCATAATCCCCATTCCACTGTTTGAGCATGCACAGTTGCAATGGTCTTAAATGAATCCGAGCAAAGGGAACCACGTCCATTGCCGCAACCATTAGTCCTATTACCTCCATGCACTGAGCTATGGAGGGTTGAGGAATGGATTGAAGAACTCGACAAGTGTTCAAAAGTTTTAACTTCCTGACCTCTGTCAGAAAGATCTTCATTTCTACCGAGTCTATTATTGTTCCCAGGAAGGGAACCCTTGTGAACGGGGACAGAGAACTTTTTTCTATGTTCACCTTCCACCCGTGAGACCTTAGAAAGGCTAGAACAATGTCCGTATGAGCCTTTGCCTTGTGAAAGGACGACGCTTGTATTAAAATGTTGTCTAGGTAAGGTGATACTGCAATGCCCCTTGGCCTTAGCACCGCTAGAAGGGACCCTAGCACCTGTGTCAGAAATTTCTCCCTCAGACAGGCCCTCACTCACCGCCAAGTCAGATTGATGTGAGGGCACTACAGATAAATTATCATCTGCGTCTGCTTGCTCATTTTCTGTATTTAAAACTGAGCAATCACACTTCCTAGGAAAAGCTGGCAGTTTGGATAAAAATGCTGCGAGAGAATTATCCATTACTGTCGCTAACTGTTGCATAGTAATAGCAATTGGTGCGCTAGATGTACTGGGCATCGCTTGCACGGGCATAGCTGGTGTTGACACAGAAGGAGAGGATAGTGAGCTATCCTCACTACCTTCAGCTAAAGAATCATCTTGGGCTATATTTTTAAGCGTGATTGTACGGTCCTTAAGCTGTTTGGACGCTATGGCACACTTCACACATAAATTTAATGGGGGAACCACCTTGGCCTTTGAACATACAGAACATAGGCTATCTGAAGGGTCAGACATGTTTGACAGACTTAAACAGAACTTCAATGCAATAAAAATTATTTTTGACAAAAACGTTACTGTGTCTTTAAATAATAAAAGTGCACACCTTATTACTGAAACAACAAAAAACCATCAAATAAACATCCGATTTTAATGAAATTTTCACCACAGTGTCTTAATGCTTTGAAAAGATTGCAGAATAATTAACCCCTTAATGCCCAAACCGGAGCTAATAACAGCAGTTAACCGGTTAAAAACACTACAGTACTATGCCACAGCTTCTACTATGGCCTTTACCTTCCTTAGGGATTATTTAAGTAGGAAATAAGCCTCTCTGGAGTCTTTTCTGATGACTCTGGACTCCCCACGTGAAGCTGCATGAACTGCCTAGTCAAAACAACTGTGCAATTGAGGCACGAAAATGAGGCCTCCTCCCTCTTCATTGCAGAGTGGAGGGGCCTTTCTGACTAGATTAGGTGTCCAAATAAGTGCCAGGCGCAAATAAAACCCCAAAAGTGTTTTAAAGTCTGAAAAAACACCTTATATATAGTGAAAACATGCTAAAAAGCAATCGATTAAGCCCACAATAGTGTCAACCAGCATAGAGCCCTTAATATAAGCCATCATTTTATAGAGTCTAAGAAAAATGGCTTACCTATCACAGAGGGAATTTCTGACAGTCTTCTAGCATTACATGGTCTTGTTAGAAAAATTACTGATCATACCTGAAGCAGTTAAGCCTGCAAACTGTTCCCCTCAACTGATGTTCTCTGGTATTCAACAGTCCTGCGTGGGAACAGCAGTGGATTTTAGTTACTGGTGCTAAAATCATATTCCTCTCAGCAGAAATCTTCATCATTTTCGGCTGCAGAGTAAATAGTACAAGCCGGCACTATTTTAAAATAACAAACTCTTGATAGAAGAAATAAAAAACTACAACTAACACCACATACTCTTTACCACCCCCGTGGAGATGCTACTAGTTAGAGTGGCAAAGAGAATGACTAGGGGGGCGGAGCCTGAGGGGAGATACATGGACAGCTCTGCTGTGTGCTCTCTTTGCCACTTCCTGTAGGGATTGAGAATATCCCACAAGTAAGGATGAAGCCGTGGACCGGATACACCAATGTAGGAGAAATATATATATATTTATATTTATATATATATAAACAGGTTTATATGTGTGTACATGTATTTATATGTATATATATGTATTTATATGGGTATATATGTATTTGCAGGTGCAAATTTAGCAGACAGTCCAGCACTATTTTCCTTTTCTCTCTCAAGGAGTATGACTTTTTGCAATTTGCTCTTAGAGTGCACGTTTGCCTTGGAGGCCTGCCATCCTCCCATACATAATTTAAAAATAAAATAGATAATGGCAACAGCACAATCTTTAAAAAAACTTCTTCTTTATTTAGAACAACATCAGGATAAAAACATAGCGACGTTTCCAGCCCCTTGGGCCCTTCCTCATGCTATGGATTAAGAACAGAATTCTCCCTTATATACCATCTGTGCATAGGGTGTGGCTTAGTTAATTGTAGTTAATTGTGCAAACAGAATTTTTTGCTGGTACCCACAACCGGTCAGGTTCCAATCTTACATTTATTTCCAACATTTTTATCAAAGCCTTAATATTCCTATTAATTATGTTTAAACATTTATATCACTTGAGAAAAAACTATGTGACACAGATAATTAAAAACAACTATAAAAACAAATGCAAATCATAATCCTTGTTTAATCCATTTGGATATAGAGTTTTCAAATGTTGTATCCACCAAACTTCTTTCTTTTTAAGTAACAGTTCTCTATTGCCTCCTCTTCTTTGCTTAGGAATATGGTCTATGACCTGAAACCTTAGCTGGCTAACTGTGTGGCCTGCAGTGATAAAGTGTGATGAGACAGGTAGTGTCATGTCTTTGCATCTTATTGAAGATTTGTGTGCACTTATTCTGTCTCTGATAGGGTTAATAGTCTCCCCTACATAACCCCGCCCACATAGGCATTTCAAGACATATACCACATAGTTGGTATCACAAGTAAAGAGACCATTAATTTCTCTCTTTTTTGTATCATTAATTTGTGCTACATTTTTACCCTTTATCATTGAGTTGCACTGAGCACAGTGCAAGCAGGGATAAGATCCCTTATTTGCAGTAGTTAAGTAATTGATTGTGTCTTTTTTATCACTACCAGTGTCTGCTTTAACTGCATAGTCTCTAATATTTTTTACCCTTTTGTAAGAGTTAATAGGGGGCTGTTGAAACTCTTTAACATTGGGGTTTATTCTTTCCAATAAATACCAGTGTTTTTTTTTTATTTTAGAGATGTACTCACTGTATTGGTTATACTCTGAAGTAAAGACAAGTTGATTTTTAGTTTTGTCTTTTTTTGTTTTTTTTATGCCCTATTCTCTCCTCTTTTACTGTTTGCTCACATTTCTCAATGACTGCAAGGGGATAGCCTCTCTCTTGAAATTTCTTGGCCATTTGTCTCATTCTTTTCTCCTGTAGCTTTGGGTCTTTCACATTTCTAACTGTCCTAAGGAACTGACTCTTGGGTATAGAGTTAAATACTCGTTCTGGATGAAAGCTATCAAAGTATAGTATTGTATTGCGGTCCGTTGGTTTACAATACAAATCAGTAACCAAATTACCATTTTGTTTATATACCCATGTATCTAGATAACTAAATCTGTCATTGGAAAAACAGAGGGTAAATTTCAGACAGCCTATATTACAATTTAATTCTTCAACAAAAAGCTTAAGGGACTCCTCTGTGCCCCTCCATACGCCAAAGATATCATCTATAAATCTAAGCCACACTTTACAGTGCATTGTATAATCAGTATTGGTGTATACAAACTTTTTTTCATATTAGCTCAGAAAGATATTGGCATATGAAGGGGCCACATTGGAGCCCATTGCCGTTCCTTTTTTTTTGGATGTAGTACGTGTCTTGAAATAGGAAGTAATTTAGATATAGAATAATGTTAATCATATCTTCTACAAATAAACATTGTAAGTTTGTGTATATTTCAAGTGACTTTAGTGACTCTAAAACTGCCTGTACCCCTGCCTCATGGGGGATAGCAGTGTAGAGACTCACAATGTCTAAAGAAAATAAAATATCTGTCTCATTGATATCAATTTCTTTCATCTTTCCCAAAAAATCCCCTGTATCTTTTAAAAAAGATTTCTGATTCTTTGCAATGGGGTTAAGGATTCTATCAAGAAAGACTGCAACATTTGAAAACACAGATTCTGTGCTCGCCACAATTGGCCTCCCAGGGGGCTCCTTTAAATTTTTATGAATTTTTGGCGTTGTATAAAACACAGGAGTGATTGGATCTTTTTTATTAAAAATGTTGCTAAGTCTTTAATGATAGTTCCATTTTTTAACGCTTTGTCAACAGTGAACAAAATTTCTTTTTGTATTTAAGGGAGTGGATCATGGTCCAATATTAGATAGATACCACCATCAGAAAGTTGTGTAAGGATTTCCTGTATGTAATATTGCCTATCAAGCACAACCACTGCTCCGCCTTTATCTGCATTTTTTATGGTAATTGCAGTGTTGCTGGCTAGATCTCTGAGGGCTTTACGTTCTGATGGGGTGATATTATTTTCAACTCTTGGTTTCATATTAACATACATTTTTTTAATATCAGATTGTACCAGCTTAATGTATGTTTCAACACCTGAATTGATGGTATTAGGTACAAAATTGGACTTGTTCCTAAGGCCTAGGTTATGTGTATCAAATTTCATAGAATTAGCTTGTATATCTTCATTTATTGATTTATTCGTACTATCTTGTGGGGTATTAAAATGAGCTTTAAGCCTAAGATTTCTAAAGAATCTATATAGGTCTTTCTCTGTTGTAAACTCATTGTGATATGATGTGGGACAATAGGATAACCCTTTATTTAATACATTCATTTCATCATTAGTAAGTTGATACTTCGATATATTAATTACTAATGTCTCTTTATCACTGTCCATGTTTGTTACAATTCCTGGATTAGGACATAAATCATGTAAACTGGGATTTTCTACATTACCAGCCTGGTTACTATTAGCCAGTAGTTCTACTTCTTCCGGCCCCTCTGGCCCTCTGGTATGGTCTGCTGCGCAGGCGATTGGACTGCCTGGGGTAGAAGCTGTCGGTGTTTATGCTTCCTTTCTCCCCGCCTGTGTCCACGTCTGTGCTGGACCCTAAAAAATCCTCCGATGAGGATGACTCCTTTTCGGCAGCTGCCGCTCTGTTGGGATCTTATCCCTGCTTGCACTGTGCTCAGTGCAACTCAATGATAAATGGTAAAAATGTAGCACAAATTTATGATACAAAAAAGAGAGAAATTAATGGTCTCTTTACTTGTGATACCAACTATGTAGTATATGTCTTGAAATGCTCATGTGGGCGGGGTTATGTAGGGGAGACTATTAACCCTATCAGAGACAGAATACGTGCACACAAATCTTCAATAAGGTGCAAAGACATGACACTACCTGTCTCATCACACTTTATCACTGCAGGCCACACAGTTAGCCAGCTAAGGTTTCAGGTCATAGACCATATTCCTAAGCAAAGAAGAGGAGGCAATAGAGAGCTGTTACTTAAAAAGAAAGAAGTTTGGTGGATACAACATTTGAAAACTCTATATCCAAATGGATTAAACAAGGATTATGATTTGCATTTGTTTTTAAAGTTGTTTTTAATTATCTGTGTCATATAGTTTTTTTCTCAAGTGATATAAATGTTTAAACAGAATTAATAGGAATATTAAGGCTTTGATAAAAATGTTGGAAATAAATGTAAGATTGGAACCTGACCGGTTGGGTACCAGCAAAAAATTCTGTTTGTACAATTAACTACAATTAACTAAGCCACACCCTATGCACAGATGATATATAAGGGAGAAATCTGCTCTTAATCCATAGCATGAGGAAGGGCCCAAGAGGCTAGAAACGTCGCTATGTTTTTATCCTGATGTTGTTCTAAATAAAGAAGAAGTTTTTTTAAAGATTGTGCTGTTGCCATTATCTATTTTTTGGAAACTTAGGCCTAGATTTGGAGTTTGGTGGTAGCCGTGAAAACCAGCGTTAGAGGCTCCTCCGGTATTTGGAGTCACTCAAAATAGGGTCTAACGCTCACTTTTCAGCCGCGACTTTTCCATACCGCAGATCCCCTTAAGTCAATTGCGTACCCTATCTTTTCAATGGGATTTTTCTAACTCCGGTATTTAGAGTCGTGTCTGAAGTGAGCGTTAGAATTCTAACGACAAAACTCCAGCCGCAGAAAAAAGTCAGTAGTTAAGAGCTTTCTGGGCTAACGCCGGTTCATAAAGCTCTTAACTACTGTGCTCTAAAGTACACTAACAGCCATAAACTACCTATGTACCCCTAAACCGAGGTCCCCCCACATCGCCGCAACTCAATTAATTTTTTTTAACCCCTAATCTGCCGACCGCCACCTACGTTATACTTATGTACCCCTAATCTGCTGCCCCTAACACCGCCGACCCCTATATTATATTTATTAACCCCTAATCTGCCCCCCACAACGTCGGCGCCAGCTACCTACACTTATTAACCCCTAATCTGCCGTCCGCACGCCGCCGCCAGCTACATTATCCCTATGTACCCCTAATCTGATGCCCTAACATCGCCGACCCCTATATTATATTTATTAACCCCTAACCTGCCCTCCCTAACATCGCAGACACCTAACTTCAATTATTAACCCCTAATCTGCCGACCGAATCTCGCCGCTATTCTAATAAATGTATTAACCCCTAAAGCTAAGTCTAACCCTAACGCTAACACCCCCCTAAGTTAAATATAATTTACATCTAACGAAATTAATTAACTCTTATTAAATAAATAAATTATTCCTATTTAAAGCTAAATACTTACCTGATCAGCCAATCGGATTGAACTTGATTCTGATTGGCTGATTCCATCAGCCAATCAGAATATTCCTACCTTAATTCCGATTGGCTGATAGAATCCTATCAGCCAATCGGAATTCGAGGGACGCCATCTTGGATGACGTCATTTAAAGGAACCGTCATTCGTCGTTCAGTCGTCGACCAGGATGGATGTTCCGCGTCGGAGGTCTTCAGGATCCTGCCGCTCCGCTCCGGATGGATGACGATAGAAGACTTCAATCGGATGGAAGACCTCTTCTGCCCCGCTTGGATGAAGACTTCTACCGGATGGAGGACCTCTTCTTGCTCCGCTTGGATCAAGACTTCGGACCCTCTTCTGGACCGATCGCTGAACCCGGTGAGATGAAGACAAGGTAGGGAGATCTTCAGGGGCTTAGTGTTAGGTTTATTTAAGGGGGGTTTGGGTTAGATTAGGGGTATGTGGGTGGTGGGTTGTAATGTTGGGGGGGGGGTATTGTATGTTTTTTTTTACAGGCAAAAGAGCTGAACTTCTTGGGGCATGCCCCGCAAAGGGCCCTGTTCAGGGCTGGTAAGGTAAAAGAGCTTTGAACTTTAGTAATCTAGAATAGGGTAGGGCATTTTTTTTATTTTGGGGGGCTTTGTTATTTTATTAGGGGGCTTAGAGTAGGTGTAATTAGTTTAAAATTGTTGTAATATTTTTCTTATGTTTGTAAATATTTTTTTATTTTTTGTAACTTAGTTCTTTTTTATTTTTTGCACTTTAGTTTAGTTTATTTCATTGTAGTTATTTGTAGGTATTGTATTTAATTAATTTATTGATAGTGTAGTGTTAGGTTTAATTGTAGGTAATTGTAGGTATTTTATTTAATTAATTTATTGATAGTGTAGTGTTAGGTTTAATTTTAGGTAATTGTAGGTATTTTATTTAATTAATTTATTGATAGTGTAGTGTTAGGTTTAATTGTAACTTAGGTTAGGATTTATTTTACAGGTAAATTTGTAATTTTTTTAACTATTTTAGCTATTAAATAGTTCTTAACTATTTAATAGCTATTGTACCTGGTTAAAATAAATACAAAGTTACCTGTAAAATAAATATTAATCCTAAAATAGCTATAATATAATTATAATTGATATTGTAGCTATATTAGTATTTATTTTACAGGTAAGTATTTAGCTTTAAATAGGAATAATTTATTTAATAAGAGTTAATTAATTTCGTTAGATTAAAATTATATTTAATTTAGGGGGGTGTTAGTGTTAGGGTTAGACTTAGCTTTAGGGGTTAATACATTTATTAGAATAGCGGTGAGCTCAAGTCGGCAGATTAGGGGTTAATAATTGAAGTTAGGTGTCGGCGATGTTAGGGAGGGCAGATTAGGGGTTAATACTATTTATTATAGGGTTAGTGAGGCGGATTAGGGGTTAATAACTTTATAATAATAGCGGTGCGGTCCGCTCGGCAGATTAGGGGTTAATAAGTGTAGGCAGGTGGAGGCGACGTTGTGGGGGGCAGATTAGGGGTTAATAAATATAATATGGGGTCGGCGGTGTTAGGGGCAGCAGATTAGGGGTACATATCGATAATGTAAGTAGCGGCGGTTTACGGAGTGGCAGATGAGGGGTTAATAATAATATGCAGGGGTCAGCAATAGCGGGGGCGGCAGAATAGGGGTTAATAAGTGTAAGGTTAGGGGTGTTTAGACTCGGGGTACATGTTAGAGTGTTAGGTGCAGACGTAGGAAGTGTTTCCCCATAGGAAACAATGGTGCTGCGTTAGGAGCTGAACGCGGCTTTTTTGCAGGTGTTAGGTTTTTTTTCAGCTCAAACAGCCCCATTGTTTCCTATGGGGGAATCGTGCACAAGCCCGTTTTTGAGGCTGGCCGCTTGCGTAAGCAACTCTGGTATCGAGAGTTGAAGTTGCGTTAAATATGCTCTACGCTCCTTTTTTGGAGCCTAACGCAGCCTTTATGTGGACTCTCAATACCAGAGTTATTTTTATGGTGCGGCCAGAAAAAAGCCGGCGTTAGCTTTTCGGGTCGTTACCGGCAAAACTCTAAATCTAGCCGTATGTATGGGAGGATGACAGGCCTCCAAGGCAAACGTGCACTCTAAGAGCAAAATTGCAAAAAGTGATACTCCTTGAGAGAGAAAAGGAAAATAGTGCTGGACTGTCTGCTAAATTTGTTACATATTTTTCGGCTACAGTTATGTGCACTGCAATATGGATACAACTACAGAGGATCAAGATGTTTTTTCCTATTCAGATATAGATGCCTCCAGAATAACCGCACTGGCTAAAGGCCCCAGAGATTTTCTTAAAGGGACATCAAACACTAATATCGCTAAAAACTGGGAAAAGGCAAAGAAAAAACTTTTATCCTATGAACTTCACAGCACCACCCTGGCTGAGTACTTTAGGGTAAGAAGAATACTCCGTGGTTTGCAAATAAAATTGAGACCCACCATCATGACAAACAACATCAAATATAAGAAAAGATTTGAGTGTATTCTCAATAAATGCTCATTCGACATTATAGTTTGGACAGTCGAATGTTTACAAGAAGAAATTGAGAACCAAAAAACAACAGTTTCAGAGAGTGAAGCCACTTTGAGCACTTACTTCACAGCTGAGGAGTTGGCGAAATTAAAGATGGAAGTTGAGAAAACACTTGATGAATTTCAGAAAGAACTCAAGGAAGTCAAAAGACAGAAGTTTGGTCGTGATGAGGAAGATTATAAATATAACCGTGTCTATCGGTGGTCCGGTGAGAGTGAGACGCATGACGTCAGTTGGAGGCGACCCGGAACCGAAAGAGGACGCGCAATATGGAGAGGAGCAAGGAACGCTCCCAACAGAGCGGCAGCTGCCGAAAATGAGTCATCCTCATCGGAGGATTTTTTAGGGTCCAGCACAGACCTGGACACAGGTGGGGAGGAAGGAAGCATAAACACCGACAGCTCCTACCCCAGGCAGTCCAATCGCCTGCACAGCAGACCATACCAGAGGGGCCAGAGGGGCCGGAAGAAGTAGAACTACTGGCTAATAGTAACCAGGCTGGTAATGTAGAAAATCCCAGTTTACATGATTTATGTCCTAATCCAGGAATTGTAACAAACATGGACAGTGATAAAGAGACATTAGTAATTAATATATCGAAGTATCAACTTACTAATGATGAAATGAATGTATTAAATAAAGGGTTATCCTATTGTCCCACATCATATCACAATGAGTTTACAACAGAGAAAGACCTATATAGATTCTTTAGAAATCTTAGGCTTAAAGCTCATTTTTATACCCCACAAGATAGTACGAATAAATCAATAAATGAAGATATACAAGCTAATTCTATGAAATTTGATACACATAACCTAGGCCTTAGGAACAAGTCCAATTTTGTACCTAATACCATCAACTCAGGTGTTGAAACATACATTAAGCTGGTACAATCTGATATTAAAAAAATGTATGTTAATATGAAACCAAGAGTTGAAAATAATATCACCCCATCAGAACGTAAAGCCCTCAGAGATCTAGCCAGCAACACTGCAATTACCATAAAAAATGCTGATAAAGGCGGAGCAGTGGTTGTGCTTGATAGGCAATATTACATACAGGAAATCCTTACACAACTTTCTGATGGTGGTATCTATCTAATATTGGACCATGATCCACTCCCTGAAATACAAAAAGAAATTTTGTTCACTGTTGACAAAGCGTTAAAAAATGGAACTATCACTAAAGACTTAGCAACATTTTTAATAAAAAAAGATCCAATCACTCCTGTGTTTTATACAATGCCAAAAATTCATAAAAATTTAAAGGAGCCCCCTGGGAGGCCAATTGTGGCGAGCACAGAATCTGTGTTTTCAAATGTTGCAGTATTTCTTGATATAATCCTTAACACCATTGCAAAGAATCAGAAATCTTTTTTAAAAGATACAGGGGATTTTTTGGGAAAGATCAAAGAAATTGATATCAATGAGACAGATATTTTATTTTCTTTAGACATTGTGAGTCTCTACACCGCTATCCCCCATGAGGCAGGGGTACAGGCAGTTTTAGAGTCACTAAAGTCACTTGAAATATACACAAACTTACAATGTTCATTTGTAGAAGATATGATTAACATTATTCTATATCTAAATTACTTCCTATTTCAAGACACGTACTACATCCAAAAAAAAGGAACGGCAATGGGCTCCAATGTGGCCCCTTCATATGCCAATATCTTTGTGAGCTAATATGAAAAAAAGTTTGTATACACCAATACTGACTATACAACACACTGTAAAGTGTGGCTTAGATTTATAGATGATATCTTTGGCGTATGGAGGGGCACAGAGGAGTCCCTTAAGCTTTTTGTTGAAGAATTAAATTGTAATATAGGCTGTCTGAAATTTACCCTCTGTTTTTCCAATGACAGAGTTAGTTATCTAGATACATGGGTATATAAACAAAATGGTAATTTGGTTACTGATTTGTATTGTAAACCAACGGACCGCAATACAATACTACACTATGATAGCTTTCATCCAGAACGAGTATTTAACTCTATACCCAAGAGTCAGTTCCTTAGGACAGTTAGAAATGTGAAAGACCCAAAGCTACAGGAGAAAAGAATGAGACAAATGGCCAAGAAATTTCAAGAGAGAGGCTATCCCCTTGCAGTCATTGAGAAATGTGAGCAAACAGTAAAAGAGGATAGAATAGGGCATAAAAAAAACAAAAAAAGACAAAACTTAAAATCAACTTGTCATTACTTCAGAGTATAACCAATACAGTGAGTACATCTCTAAAATAATAAAAAAAAAACACTGGTATTTATTGGAAAGAACAAACCCCAATGTTAAAGAGTTTCAACAGCCCCCTATTAACTCTTAAAAAAGGGTAAAAAATATTAGAGACTATGTAGTTAAAGCAGACACTGGTAGTGATAAAAAAGACACAATCAATTACTTAACTACTGCAAATAAGGGATCTTATCCCTGCTTGCACTGTGCTCAGTGCAACTCAATGATAAAGGGTAAAAAGTAACACAAATTAATGATACAAAAAAGATAGAAATTAATGGTCTCTTTACTTGTGATACCAACTATGTAGTATATGTCTTGAAATGCCCATGTGGGCGGGGTTATGTAGGGGAGACTATTAACCCTATCAGAGACAGAATAAGTGCACACAAATCTTCAATAATATGCAAAGACATGGCACTACCTGTCTCATCACACTTTATCACTGCAGGCCACACAGTTAGCCAGCTAAGGTTTCAGGTCATAGACCATATTCCTAAGCAAAGAAGAGGAGGCAATAGAGAGCTGTTACTTAAAAAGAAAGAAGTTTAGTGGATACAAAATTTGAAAACTCTATATCCAAATGGATTAAACAAGGATTATGATTTGCATTTGTTTTTAAAGTTGTTTTTAATTATCTGTGTCATATAGTTTTTTCTCAAGTGATATAAATGTTTAAACAGAATTAATAGGAATATTAAGGCTTTGATAAAAATGTTGGAAATAAATGTAAGATTGGAACCTGACTGGTTGGGGGTACCAGAAAAAAATTCTGTTTGTACAATTAACTACAATTAACTAAGCCACACCCTATGCACAGATGGTATATAAGGGAGAAATCTGTTCTTAATCCATAGCATGAGGAAGGGCCCAAGAGGCTCGAAACGTCACTATGTTTTTATCCTGATATTGTTCTAAATAAAGAAGAAGTTTTTTTAAAGATTGTGCTGTTGCCATTATTTATTTTTTGGAAACTATATATATATATATATTGCTCGCATTGGGTTAGGACACAAGTGAATTTTTTTTACCCAACACATGCAAAAATCTCACTTCTAGCAGCATTAGCGGCAACAATAAATACTGCTCCACTTGTAATTTTTCCCTAACTCGTGTCGCTAACTATTTTTCTTATATTTTATCCTGGATGTTCTCTCACTAGCTTAAGCTAAATCTCTCTAAACTGAGCTCATTTTTTCCCACTACCCCCTCTGCTAAAATCTCTATCCCTCAACCTTCTATTACTCCCAATAATAACATCTTTACCCCAACCCCTCATGCCCAATGTCTTGTGGTCAAACTTGACTCAAATCTCTCTTTTACTCCCCATATCCAGTTGTTGGAAAATTCCTGCTACCTCTACATTAAAAACATGTTTAAAATTCCCCACTTTCTCACGCAAGAAACAAATGAGGGTTCATTTCCATTGAGCCGTAATTAGGTTTGTGTGAGGTTGCAAAACGATAAATATGCTGTCGGAACCAATTTTGTTTATCACCTGCTTCCAATGGCGCATTATACCTTAATATCCACTGCATGCAATGCACAAAATATTTCTATGGAAACCTAAAATGGAAACATAAACTGCTTTTAGCTGTCAGATACTTAGGCTCAATAAAGCAAGCTTTAAGACTTTAAACCACTCACTCATCATTTCTTGCCTTGACTTTTGTAACTCCATCCTCGCTGGCCTCCCTAGCTGCCATTTATCTCCCCTACAATCCATAATGCATGCCTCTGCCAGGCTGATCTTCCTTACATAAGGCTCCTCATATGCTGCACCTCTCCCCTAACCTCCAGAATAAAACACAAAATCCTGACTGACATTCAAGGCTCTCAATAACACTACTCCCCCTTATATCGCCAACCTCGTCTCCAGGTACTCTCCTTCCCATCCCATTCGCTCTGCTCATTATCTCCTCCTTTCTTGTTAACTCCTCACATTCCCGACTACAAGACTTCTCAAGATTGTGGAACTCTCTGCCTCGCTCCAAAAGACTCTGCCCTAGTTTTCATAAGTTCAAGAGCTCCTTAAAGTCTCTACTGTTTAGGGATGCATACAATATAAAATAAAAAAGCAAGTTACAGCAAAACAAACAAATATGGTGGTAAATAAAAATGTACTTCCTTCCTCACATCCTGCTCTGGCAAAACTGGTTGAGCTTTTATCTGATATACAAGAGCTTTTATATTGGATGTTTTATTAAACTGGATTTTGTTTTCAATGGAACAAGACAGATTTCTGAATAATTGAAAAAAAGGAAATAGAGCGATATCCAATAATATATAAAACGTAGCTTTTATTTGAGCATAAGCAAAAAAGTTAAAAGTCTGTAATTACACCACCAGGATATAAACAAAGATCAGAACAGCTGTGTAGGTAAGCTAAGCCTTTTAGCTAAAGAGACGTAGTCATAGCTTAACTCTGAAGTAGAAACAGTCACTATTTATTTCCTAACCTAGACAACTATTGGATAAAACAAAAACAATCACACCTGTATAATAATTGTCAATCTGTACAAATATATATATATTGTATACACCCCCTAGATCAGAATAGAGAACATAAGACATTAAACATATATAATATAGTAAAATTACTGTTATTCATAATAATACACAGCAATACAAGAAGAGACAAAAACACACACATGACATCCTCAGAGTATCTGACAAGGGCAATCAATATGTTTTAACAGTGGTACAATAGTGATGTATGCGCACAATACTATCCAGTGTTTAAAACAAAACACCTGGGTAACTATTATCAACTCTCTGAGGGATGTAACATGTACAGCAAAATTTGCATAATAAAATTAAATTGAATAACTACAGGGTATTGAACACAGAGTTCTTCCTTCATGCGCAGTGATAATACCCACTATGCTACAGAGGTAGAATAGCACTTTTTAGTGTAAAGGCAGATAACAGTACACAGTACAATATCAGTGTCCAGTATATAGCTCAGTGAGATAACGGTCTAGCATAATACTCAAAATTATCCATTGAACTGTTAAATAAAACTCATTAATAGGTTATAGAACCATAGGGGCTATAGTCATCTAACTAAAATTCAAAACTTTTAGGTTCAAAAAAGTCACAGCTAAGAAATTAATACAGATCTTAAAGGATATCACACCCCGGTCTGTTCAAAGATAGGTAGAGTTATTGACTTCTATGCTACAGCAGTACTGACAAAATTGATCAGAGAGGAAAACATTCCCTATTAATAAAACAAATGCCAGTGCATACAGGTCAACAAAGCTAGCATCCTATTACAATGTCAAAGAATTAACTCATGGAATTTTACCTAAATATCAAATCTTCCAGTGATTAATCAGATCATATTCCAAATTAAATCCTAACAGAACTCTAGTCTCAAGTCTAAATATCCAATACATTTCATTTACAGTCTTATCTATCACTTGCCACCTGAAATAGTCCAGGCTTTTATTGTGACAAAGGGCAAAATGCTGGACAAGGGATGTAGTAGAATTATCTATTGAGATGGTTGAGAAGTGCTCTCTGATTCTAGACCCCACATCATGTGTCGTTTGTCCAACATATTGCCATTTGCACAAAATACAAGTAATGACATAAGTGACATAAGTGGAGTTGCAATTAAGACAATGTTTGATATCAAAAGATTCTTGTGTTACTTCAGGTTTAAAAGTTTTAGACAGTATGGCATAATCACAAGGTTTAAATTTATTCCTGCCACATCTGAATGAACCAAAATGTGCTAGCCATTAACTTTTATTTGTTTGTAAAGGCGGTAAGTCAGATGAAGAGACCACGTTGCCAATGGTCTTCCCTCATCTAAAATAACACCTTATGCCTCTCTCTACACAAGTTGTCAATTTGTCATCAGCAACAATCATTTTAAAGTATTTTTTCACTATCCCACAAATTTGTTTAAATTGACTACTATGTCCTGTCACAAAGGTAACTCCTTTAAATTGCCTAGAGGTCTTTTTAGAGAGACCCTCAATATGGTTATGTAAGAGGTGATCACGTTCAATCCCTGCCACTTCATTGCGGGCTCGGTCAATAACCCTAGTTGAGTATCCTCTTTTTCTCAAGAGGGAACTAAGTTCATCTGCTCTCTTCAGATAAAGATCCATATTACTACAATTTCTTTTCAGGCGGACATATTGTCCCTTAGCAACTGCATAGGGCACAAAGTCTGGATGGCAAGATTTGGCATGTAGCAGGGTATTCCCTGCTATAGGCTTCCTATATACATCTGTAGTTGTCATCCTGTCCTGCCCTAAGTTTCCCGTCAAGATAATTGATGGATTCCCTTTGAAAATCAAAAGTTAATCTCAAATTCAGGTCATTCATATAAAGCCAATTTACAAAAGAATTGGCCATTTGTTGGTCCCCTTTAAAGATAAAAATAAGATCATCAGTGTATATCTTGTAAAAAGAGATACACTGCCTGTAGGGATTACTATCTCCAAATATGTGGGAAAGCTCCCACCAACCTAAAAATAGGTTGGCATAAGAGGGGGCGAATTTCGCCCCCATAGCTGCCCCACATATCTGGAGGTAGAAACTACCCTCAAACTTAAAGAAATTATGTATGTGAAAAAAATTAGTAACTTCAACCACAACCTCCTGGAACTCTGGGGTGTAGTTAGAGTATTCCTTAAGGAAGAACCGTATAGCTTCCAAACCTCTATGATGAGGAATCGATGAATATAGAGCAACTACATCAATAGAGATCCAGGAGTGTGTGAAAGGGACCCAATCAATTTTGCTCACCAACTTCTGAATGTGTTTTGTGTCTCTTAGGTAGCTATTTAATGAGACCACCAAAGGGTGAAATATTGCATCCAACCATTGAGACAGGTGCTCTAATAGTGAGCCAATACCACTCACTATTGGGCGACCCTTCACCTCCCTTAAGCACTTGTGCACCTTAGGGAGGTGAAGGAAGATAGGCACTACTGTGTTTGAAACATATAGAAAATCTGCTGTCTCATCATCAATGAAACCTTTCTCCTTGGCATCATCTAAGAGTTGAGACAGCTGTCTTTGGAAAACCTTAGTGGGGTCAGAGGGCAGGGTTCTATAGTTATGTACATCCTCTAACTAACGCCTAGCTTCCTGAATGTAGGTGTCTCTATCAAGGATTACAACTGATCCCCCTTATCTGAAGATTGTATCACTATATCCTTACATTGTTTCAATTCATTTAATGCTTTTCTTTCTACAAAATTCAGATTGGGTAAGTTATCCTCATTGGAAATACGAGAATGCAAAGACTTCAAATCATTTTCTACCCTCCTATAAAAGGTTTCCAGGGTAGTACCCCTGCTCTGTATGAGGTAAAAGCTAGAGGGGTTTTTGAAGCCACAAAATTTGTTGCAACCACCTTCCTCTCTAACTGGTCCACTGTCATCCCATAGGATGCTTTCAAGTTTGACTACGTCACATGCCTGTTCAAAAGAACAATCGGGCTTGCCTACATTGGCAACAGTCTGAGCAGGAACAGGAGATGTTTCATTGTCACAAAAGTGTCTATGCAAGGTAATATTCCTAATTAGCCTACTCACATCCAAAATAGTTTGAAACATATTGAAGTTATTAGAGGGTACAAAATTTAGGCCTTAACCCAATACTTTGATTTGGATGGGGGGTAGAACCTTGCTAGTTAAGTTTATTACATTGTGGGTTTGTATTTTGTCTGTGACCTGTTGCCCCTGAGTTGATATCTGTTCTGGGTGTCCTGTGTAGGACCCCCCCCCAATTATCATACAGCTGTGATTGTTTTTGTTTTATCCAATATCTGTCTAGGTTAGGAAATAAATAGTGAGTGTTTCTACTTCACGTCATCTGTAACCAATGTAACAAAGCTCCTAAACATAAACAAAAGAATAAGTATCAAGCCATACTCAAAACACAAACGGATCAGATAAACATATAAAACCAATTCTGTCAAATAGGCATTCACAGACAAAAACATAAACCTACCGAGCGAATACATAATGTACCTAGCAGAGGCAACCAAAGTCAATGCAGTAATGCTATCATTGTCTTATACAAAGTGTACCAAGCAGGGGCAGGCAGGGGGTTATCGGTCTATGCGGTAATAATATCACTGTCTAATAGCATAAAACAGATCTACACCCATGGACATGTGTCACTCATCACCATCCTAAGAACACTGTCATGCTTACAATCTACTCAAATCAAAGGCATCACCATGGCGATGGCGTAACCATTATTCATTATATAACCAATAGTGCAAATCAAGAATCCTACCTACAGAAGTGCTAGATGTGGTGGAATATTCAAAATCGCTCCACCATAGTGCATGAGTTGAGCTTCAACCCCATAGTGTAACTTAGTCAATAATCAAACATATGAACCCACTCAAGTCTATATTGGTCCCAACGTGCAGCCTAATGGGTAAAGATAGACAAACAAATGACACAAAAAATGGAAACAATCAGTTTCAATACGAAGCTCAAGGGAAATACCGCCAAACTGGACACAGTGACAAAGTAAAAACTGCACTCAAAGCGGCAAGACACGTCTTAATGAAGCTCTCTATCCCTGAACCTATTTTCACAAGCAAATTATAGCAAATCTATACTATTTAGTGGTTTGGAGTTGAGTAACAGAAGAGGGCCCTGGGGAGGTTATGGAGCGTAAGTCTGGGGCTGCCGTACAATAACCCCCACCCGGACTTCAGGGTTACGATATCCTGTAACGGGATAAAAAAACAACAAAAACTCTCACTCTTGTCTCAATTAGTTTAAGCAGTTAACATAGTGCTACTTTGTTAACTCTTATTCTAAACGCTGCCAAGTAAGCAATGGCTGTGCAGACACATAGTGGAGCTGTTACCTCCGTTATGGAGGCGGTAGAGACTTGGGGGTCTAACATTAGATTGCTACTAGCAGAGCATTTTCGGACCTTAAAAAGCCAGCTCCACATGATAATGACTCAGAAGCTGACAAGTGATAGACATACCACTTACGATGGAGCACTTAATAAAGGGAGGACCCCAAACAAAGTCGTAGTGTGTACAACTATGGAGGGAATGCAACACCTGACTGCACGAAGGAAACGGAGGCATAGGATGCGGGCTAAGAGAGCTAACTTTGTAAAAACGGCACGCAGAAAGCAAACTAATGGCCCTGATTGGATAATTATGCCCAAACTGAAAGTCCGGATTATACAGGCGGCTAAGATGGCGGCTACTAAAACTAAAACACTGAACCGGCATACAAGACAAGTAAGTTACATGCTTCCCGGAGGGCACTTGCCAAGAGCACTATTAACCCTAAATTTGTCAGACGGACCTGAAAGATGGGAGGGCACAGAAACTACAGAGGATTTCTCATATGCAGCTCCTCCGCTGGGTACTTTCTGCTGGGACATTTTCGCCTCTCACGACTCTAGGAACATTTCTTACCGGTTCTGTTTCAATCGCTCAGGAATTGGCTAGAACCACAGTGTGAAAATAAATCTGTTTTGTGAACATTTTTCTTTTTACTTTTCATCTACTTGTAATTTCTCATAGCCTCCTTGAAACAGGGTCCCAGAGCTCCCTCTGAGACTTTACTGCCTACAAACACTCCCAAACGCTTGGGGTTAGAAATGCAGCAAGGTGTCATGACTGTTGTTATTTTTACAGAGTTTATATTGTTTTTTTATAAGTAGTGTTAATATCCCATTTTGTTCCTAACTTACTGTTTATTTAGGTCATTCCTGATGTACTGTTTACAAATCTTTTTAACTAATGTGTGATTATGCTCACTGAGTTACACCACCTGCTGTTGTTACTCTACTGTAGTGTCCCTGAAGATCTAGGTGCAAGCGTTGCAGCAGCAGGGTATCAGATTCCCCTGCCAGTGTGTTGTTCTGGGGGCTTTGGAGGAGCTTCCGGGGGGACACTAGACATGATGATGATGCCCACCTACTTTACCAGGGTTTCTAGCTACCTCTTGCTCTCAATACTTTGCCCATTATTCTCTACGCCATAGCCTCTCACATAAGTATAGTTAGATGGCTTTTACAAATAAGCACAATCACTGTCTTTGATACATCATAAAAAGGATATAGGCTTTCATCTTGTATTTGTATCCTAGTATATAACTGGCTCAGCCAAACAGGGATATTAAAACTGACATTAAACTGACATGCTACTAGTTCTTACATTTTTTGGCCTTTCAATTATAGACTGACAAACACTTCTTTCTCCCACAATGCTGTCGTCCAGGTATATATTTCACGCAGAGATCTTTCTATGTGCCTACTAGAATTTTCAGTGTGCTATTTTGACTGTTATTTGTGTTTGCCTATACTGATTTAGCTTAACGTGAGTAATTTAACCTGCAAGTAATGTCATTTGCGATAAGATTTATCTTTTGCTGACACGTTTATAATTACTGTGAATAACAGTGTAGTAAGAGGTTATGTTTTAGTTTACACTAACCTAGTGAGATTGTTAACCACTAGATCGATAATGATAAGTTACCTCTACTTTAAAGAAAAAATGTACTGGGTTTTCCTCTGCGGGGTATAGGGCCCATACCCTTGTGGCAGGCTCTCAGTCTTCTGGCCGAATAACTACTTGTACATGACTAATTATAGAATAGTTCCTAATTGAGAAAACTATGCTCATATTCTAACTGACCCACATATTTGTCTCCCTTAAATTATCCCAGCTCCATGGCTTTGCCCAGCATAACCCTATGTGGCCATTAATCCTATCCTCATCCTCTATCTCAAAATCGGTGTGAGGTAAATATCTTTAAGATTTATATTCATTATTGATATGATTAATCGAGTTATGGGGGTTCACAGGTGGCCTCATATTATTATTTATATATAAACTGAGTTGTATTCATAGATACTGTACATGGTTTATTCATGAAAATATATTATAACTACAGTTGTTATATTCTATGGAAAATGGATATATCCCAATCACATTGTTATATATTTGCTTGTCAGATCAAGTTTATATATATGACCTATATCCTATAAATTCAGATAACAGAGTCATCATTTATGATCCAAGAGTGGGCAATATTTGTTTGATATTTATGAAAAATATAAAAACAGAGGTTTTCCTTAGGGACTCAAGAGTAGTCTCCTAGTGAACATGATAACCCTCTGAATTTTTGTGTATATAGTAGTACTAAGAGGTCCAAAAGAGGCCTCATGTGATCAGTAGAGGGTTTATATCGTTAGCAAGACATACAGTATATTACATTCTCCAGTATTTTCAGTTATACACAACCTGTTTATTTTGTATAGATGTTAGATAGCGAGAGGGGGACCCCCAAGCGCCTACCAAACTGGAGGCAGAGGAAATAGCACTACGAGTAAATGTACTAAAATATTAAAATATTTAATAACAATATCTAAAAACAATGTAAATCATGGATCCATGAAGAGCAATAAAAACAGTAAACAAATGTAAAAACAATGTGCAAAGAAAAATGGTCGACAGTAGATTTTCAGCAGTAGATAATCAACAACAGACAATTGTTGAACTGGGTAATAAGAAGAATCTGAATTAAAAAGAATGTCACGTGTCCAAAAAATGTGTGGAAGTGTAGAAAAAATACAAATATAGAATAAAAAATACAGAATAAAAAAATCATCGTGAAAAATGTCTCAAAAGAAAAAAGAAAAATAGTAACTTGGTGAAAACAGTCTAGTGTATTCAATGCTGTGATTTGCAATTCAGTGATTAAAAATTGAGAAAAAAATGAAAAAACAGGTGTAAAACAAGATGAAAGTAGTCACCCAAACTTGAATGGATATTCCTTGTAGTGATCCCACAGTGTAGATATATCCTTGGAGGTGTGAGGAGAAGAGGGGCTGGGTCCACAGGAGTGTGAAACAGGATCAGAGTCTAAACCAGATATGGCCCAAAAAAACGATATCCACCTAAAAATATAAAGGACAATATGGTGCAGATAACTTCACACAATAGTACATAAATGGGAATAGGCTTACCAATACTCAGTCGACGAGTTTCGGCTCCAATAAGGCCTTTATCAAGACTGAGTTTATTTAGGAAGTTGTATCCTTATAAAGGGTATTGTAGCCAATAAACATTATGAGTTTTTGCGCCAAAACTTAAAGCTCCGCCCACTTCCTGTGGGATGCATTTTAGGTGGATATCGTTTTTTGGGCCATATCGGGTTTAGACTCTGATCCTGTTTCACACTCCTGTGGACCCAGCCCCTCTTCTCCTCACACCTCCAAGGATATATCTACACTGTGGGATCACTACAAGGAATATCCATTCAAATTTGGGTGACTACTTTCATCTTGTTTTACACCTGTTTTTTCATTTTTTTCTCAATTTTTAATCACTGAATTGCAAATCACAGCATTGAATACACTAG
This sequence comes from Bombina bombina, assembly GCF_027579735.1. Lineage (NCBI taxonomy): Eukaryota > Metazoa > Chordata > Amphibia > Anura > Bombinatoridae > Bombina > Bombina bombina. The sequence goes on from NC_069500.1 coordinate 537,862,994, forward strand.
ACTGTTTTCACCAAGTTACTATTTTTCTTTTGAGACATTTTTCACGATGATTTTTTTATTCTGTATTTTTGATTCTATATTTGTATTTTTTCTACACTTCCACACATTTTTTGGACACGTGACATTCTTTTTAATTCAGATTATTCTTATTACCCAGTTCAACAATTGTCTGTTGTTGATTATCTACTGCTGAAAATCTACTGTCGACCATTTTTCTTTGCACATTGTTTTTACATTTGTTTACTGTTTTTATTGCTCTTCATGGATCCATGATTTACATTGTTTTTAGATATTGTTATTAAATATTTTAATATTTTAGTACATTTACTCGTAGTGCTATTTCCTCTGCCTCCAGTTTGGTAGGCGCTTGGGGGTCCCCCTCTCGCTATCTGACTCTTATTGGTGGTTACTAGGTACACCCCTCCCCCAAGCTAAGGGTAATAGAGTAGGCACTAGTCCTATCCCTTCAATATTTTGTATAGATGTATTCACAATATGTCTGAAAAAGCAATGTTGTTGTCTAATTTTTTTTCTGACATGCCTATTGTTTATATCTTGATTTATACTTCAATAAAAAGTTAAATTATAAAAAAAAAAAGTTAAGACAACATATCTAATATGTATATATATATATATATATATATATATATATATATATATAAAAGGAATGAAAAGGATATTATGCAGACAGAGAACATTAATGAGGCATAGATTAATGAGGCATAGTCAAAGCCTACAAGTTAATAAAACGAATAAAATGGCAATCAAATGTAACATTAGAATATATTAACACACATATATATATATATATATATATATATATATATATATGTTACTCATATACCCATGGGTAAAACGTTAAACATCACAAGGTAATTGGTAGTAATGGATCAGGACTCCTAAGAGCATATGCAGGATCAGAATTCCCATCGCTCCATCATGCCTCATGTATCATGGATCCTCATGTATACATCAAGTGGTGACCATAAATTAATGGTAGCATTGCCACCCTGTGTTCATATTCAACCCTTTAGGTGACAAAGTTCCCAGTTCAAATAATCCACCGGGCTTCTTTTTGTCCCCATTACCCCCTCTTCTCAGTGGGGGGACATGGTCGATGATGCGAAATCTGAGATCTTCAACTGTGTGTTTGGCTTCAAGGAAGTGCCGTGCCACTGCTTGATCTATGTTGCAGGATTGTAATGCTAGTTGTATTGCTGACCGGTGATTGGCCATCCTTGTTCCTGCATTGTCACTAGTTTTTCCGGTGTAGAACTTGCCACATGGACAATGGAGAAGGTAGATGATGAACACTGCCGTGCAAGTGAGGAATGTAGCTATCTGATACTTCTTCTTCTTTTTAGGTTGTTGGAAAGAAGATCCTGTCATCATGCTGTTAAACATGGCGCAGCTCGTGCAACAGAAACAGCCCTTTCAAATAAGTGCAGGAACTCACTTCAACTGGTATGTCAGTCTTCACTAGTAAATCCCTTTGGTTGTGTCCTCTGTTATAAGCAACCCTTGGTGTGCCCCATTGGTTAAATGGTAGATTTGGATCGGACTGAATAAGTTTCCATTCATCTTGTATAGCCCTTATAATTCGATTCCTATCAGGTGTATAGGATGTAACAAAAGTCAGTCGTTTCTGATCATTAATCTTGTTGTGTTCAATCTCCTCAAGTGCACTCTTCTTACAATTACTGAGTTGTGACATCTTGTAGCCCCTTTGCTTGAACCACTCTGTCATCTCATTAAGCTGTGTTGCACCTGTTGATCAGTATTGTTTCTGATCACTCTCTGAAACTGGGCTTTCAGGATTTTACGGATCAATGAGGGTGGATGGCAACTGTCTGTCCAAAGGATCGAGTTTCTATCGGTACTTTTCCTGAAGAGGGTAGTGCCAAGTCTATTTTCATCTTTGAACACCCTGACGTCCAGGTAACTGATGGTCACCTTATGGGCACTGTGTTGGAATCTGACAGTGCTGTCAATAGCATTCAGGTGAGTAACCCATGTTGCAAGAGATTCTTCATCCCGTCCCAAACTAGAAACAAGTCATCGATATATCAACAATAAAACTTGATCTGTTTGTTGGTAAAGACCTGCATCATCTTAGTCTTATAGTCTATCATGAACAAATTCACTAGTGATGGGGCCACATTGGACCCTATCACTGTTCCAGCAATTTGTAAGTAAAAGGTCTTCTCAAAGAGAAAGTAATTTTTCGACAGACAATATGTAAACAACTCGATCAGCACATCCTCTGATGGTCCCACATATGGGATACGTCTTAGACATCTCCTCACTGTAGCAATCTCTGATGGTCCCATATACGGGATACGTCTTAGACATCTCCTCACTGTAGTAATCCCAAGATCCTGTGGGATCACGGTATACAGACAAGAGACATCAAGAGTCACCAATAGGTCTGTAACTTCAATGTTGGAGAGTTGTGTGCTCAGTTTAATAAAATATGATGAATCCTGGCTATACGATTCCATTCGTTTAACCCATGGTTGAAGGTGGAAGTCAATGAATTGAGCCAGTGGCTGTAGTAGGGAACCCCTGGCCAAGACTATAGTTCTTCCAGGTAGTCTGAGGGCATCCTTGTGTATCTTTGGCAGTGTGTATATCACCGGAGTTAAGGGATAATCCTGTTTCAAGAACTTGAGCTCATGGTCAGTGATCAATTCTATTGCACACCATGCTGTCAGTTTGCAATCAATTTCTTCTTTGAACACCAAAGTAGAATCTCTAGGGAGTATACAGTAGGTCTTATCGTCAGTGAGTTTGCGTAACACTTCCAATCTGTCACACATATTCATCATGACGACCGCACCATCTTTGGCTTTGTTATTTACCATGCTTGCCTACTTATTGAAGACTGTTATTGGGACTACAGTTGGACCCTGGTTTTCATACTTCCATGTTTGTATATGCCATTGGTAGAGCACCTGGGTGATGGTAACAGTTGGCGAGTGCTGATCTTTAGTGGCTATTTATATATAGTCCAGAATCCCCATGCACTCACTCTTTACTAATGATAACTGCCCGGGTGTCTCCTCTTTGGTTAATCATATAAATAATGTGTACAACATGAGGGCACTCAGAGGTCTTATTTCCCCACTTAATTCCTTTATTTTAGGTTTCTAACAAAATTCATCTAAATGTTCAGTCTGTGTATATATATACAGGGAGTACAGAATTATTAGGCAAGTTGTATTTTTGAGGATTAATTTTATTATTGAACAACAACCATGTTCTCAATGAACCCAAAAAACTCATTAATATCAAAGCTGAATAGTTTTGGAAGTAGTTTTTAGTTTGTTTTTAGTTATAGCTATTTTAGGGGGATATCTGTGTGTGCAGGTGACTATTACTGTGCATAATTATTAGGCAACTTAACAAAAAACAAATATATACCCATTTCAATTATTTATTTTTACCAGTGAAACCAATATAACATCTCAACATTCACAAATATACATTTCTGACATTCAAAAACAAAACAAAAACAAATCAGTGACCAATATAGCCACCTTTCTTTGCAAGGACACTCAAAAGCCTGCCATCCATGGATTCTGTCAGTGTTTTGATCTGTTCACCATCAACATTGCGTGCAGCAGCAACCACAGCCTCCCAGACACTGTTCAGAGAGGTGTACTGTTTTCCCTCCTTGTAAATCTCACATTTGATGATGGACCACAGGTTCTCAATGGGGTTCAGATCAGGTGAACAAGGAGGCCATGTCATTAGATTTTCTTCTTTTATACCCTTTCTTGCCAGCCACACTGTGGAGTACTTGGACGCGTGTGATGGAGCATTGTCCTGCATGAAAATCATGTTTTTCTTGAAGGATGCAGACTTCTTCCTGTACCACTGCTTGAAGAAGGTGTCTTCCAGAAACTGGCAGTAGGACTGGGAGTTCAGCTTGACTCCATCCTCAACCCGAAAGGCCCCACAAGCTCATCTTTGATGATACCAGCCCAAACCAGTACTCCACCTCCACCTTGCTGGCGTCTGAGTCGGACTGGAGCTCTCTGCCCTTTACCAATCCAGCCACGGGCCCATCCATCTGGCCCATCAAGACTCACTCTCATTTCATCAGTCCATTAAACCTTAGAAAAATCAATCTTGAGATATTTCTTGGCCCATTCTTGACGTTTCAGCTTGTGTGTCTTGTTCAGTGGTGGTCGTCTTTCAGCCTTTCTTACCTTGGCCATGTCTCTGAGTATTGCACACCTTGTGCTTTTGGGCACTCCAGTGATGTTGCAGCTCTGAAATATGGCCAAACTGGTGGCAAGTGGCATCTTGGCAGCTGCACGCTTGACTTTTCTCAGTTCATGGGCAGTTATTTTGCGCCTTGGTTTTTCCACACGCTTCTTGCGACCCTTTTGAATGAAACGCTTGATTGTTCGATGATCACGCTTCAGAAGCTTTGCAATTTTAAGAGTGCTGCATCCCTCTGCAAGATATCTCACTATTTTTGACTTTTCTGAGCCTGTCAAGTCCTTCTTTTGACCCATTTTGCCAAAGGAAAGGAAGTTGCCTAATAATTTTGCACACCTGATATAGGGTGTTGATGTCATTAGACCACACCCCTTCTCATTACAGAGATGCACATCACCTAATATGCTTAATTGGTAGTAGGCTTTCGAGCCTATACAGCTTGGAGTAAGAAAACATGCATAAAGAGGATGATGTGGTCAAAATACTCATTTGCCTAATAATTCTGCACTCACTGTACATACATACATACATACACACAGACACATAGTTTATATTTATAAACATAGGGGAAAATAATAAAGAATTACTTCCTTAAATTAGCTAGTAGTATAGTTTTTATTCATCTTAAAATTTGTCTAAATTAGAGAATTTGATGGATTCACCCAAGCTTTTGTAATGTCACCTTTTAAAGCAAACAATCTTGTCAAAACTCTTGAAAATAAGTAAATTCAAGAAATAGAAATAGTGAGGAGGTGCCCTGGCCAATCAATTAATCAAACATATTTATGTTCATATAGGCTAAGAAACTTTAAAAAAAAGAGAAAAAAAACATACAATGTCTGGACTGTAAATATATGGAAAATTTGTATTTTTGTATTTGCTCTGTGTCAATTATTTTTAGAAAAAATCAGCAAAAATAAAATAGCCTAGGAAAAGATAACTTACTAATAATGCATTTTTATATTAGAAAAGTAAAATCAGCAATAGGTATAACCATTAGTCCTTGCTTGAAAATGCATTTTACATTTAAAAAAATAGAAAACAGCATGCATAAATGCAACTAATAGTTGTCAAAATATCCTCAGGATAGAAAGAAGACTAAAGATTTTCTGCTTCATGACACCAGAGCACTTCCATTTTATTTAATCTTGACTTTACTTGGGTATATTAATGGAGAAGAAATATACTTTCCAAATGTTTCATATGAGTTTTATTTTCAAAAGTATTTGCCAGCATACAATGGTATCTTTGTAGTTCAACACAGAATATTACCAGTCTTCTGGTGAGCTTGTGGAATGTTGAAGTGGTGATACAAGAAAGTCAAATCAGTCCACTCACAAGATAAAAGATAGGAAAGGAAATGGGGTGGTGGGTAAATAGTTTAGCCTTTATGAGTTGTCAATGAAAATAAATCACAAGTACTGTAAGTAACAATAAGTCTCTTTCTCTGAATGTACTGCTCTGATCCTTTGTGCTAACACAGATATATACATATGCTTGTATAGCTAGGATTCATAAGTAGTAAGCAATAAATTATAACCTTGAATATGAGAGGAAAAACAGAATCCAAACAGAGCAAAATGATATTAAAACAACAACATAAGTCCCACCTTCGCTTTGCCTTACAGTTGGCCGGGTAAGCATAACAAACAAGTTTCAAGGGTCTCTAATACTTTAATTTTAAGAGTAACATTAACATTTGTATGCAGTTTCAGGGGGAAAACTTTTCAAGAGCAAGTAGTTTTGTATATTATGTTAAAATGGGCACAGTTTAACTTGTGAGTGTATTTCTGAATATCAAATACATGCTTATATTGAAAACCGTCACTACAGTCAATGCACTATTTAATGGCTATTTATGTTTAACGTATATACGTGTCCAGATAGTCCTTTATAGGTGAAATTCTGCCTTTAAGTCAAGTAAAACTTTACATTTATATCTGGAAAATGACTAGTATCCTCATTCACTATTTTAAACAAAGATTCATAAAAGTGAAAAAACTTAAGTCTTTCACTTTTAATTATGTACATTATTAAAAAAAAGAAATTTGATTTCTTAAAATCATGTTATTTTCAATGTGCACCAAACATATTTCCAGTGTTTTGTTATGTACATTTAAACTAAAATGTCCATGTTTAGACCTATTTAGCTATATACTGTATATGAATATATATATTTTTTTCCAAAAGTCAAAACAAGTCACCAGATTAAACATTTCTGCCATTAATTTCAATTTAAATATCTCAAAACCCATACTATCGCCAAGATTTAGAGTTTTGTCGGTAAAGACCGGCGGTGCTAACGCTGCTATTTTTTCCAGCGCACCCTTAAGACAACGCTGGTATTTAGAGTTGTCTGAATGGCTGCGTTAGCCTTAGAAAAGAGAGCGTTGAGCATAATTTAGCTCCACTTCAACCCTCAATACCAGTGTTGCCTACGGTAGCGGTAAGCTGGAAAAACGTGCTCCTGCACAATATCCCCATAGGAAACAATGGGGCTGAGCTGGCTGAAAAAAAACCTAACACCTGCAAAAAAGCAGCGTTCAGCTCCTAACGCAGCCCCATTGTTTCCTATGGGAAAACACTCTCTAAGTCTACACCTAACACCCTAACATGAACCCCGAGTCTAAACACCCCTAACCTTACACTTATTAACCCCTAATCTGCCCCCCCACTATCGCTGACACCTACATTATATTATTAACCCCTAATCTGCCGCTCTGGACACCGCCGCAACCTACATTATAGCTATGAACCCCTAATCTACTGCCCCTAACATCGCCGACACCTACATTATATTTATTACCCCCTAATCTGCCCCCCCAAACGTCGCCGCCACCTACCTACATTTATTAACCCCTAATCTGCCGACCGGACCTCGCCGCCACTATAATAAATGTATTAACCCCTAAAGAGCCGTACTCCCGCCTCGCAAACACTATAATACATTTTATTAACCCCTAATCTGCCCTCCCTAACATCGAAGCCACCTACCTACACTTATTAACCCCTAATCTGCCGACCGGACCTCGCCACTACTATAATAAATGTGTTAACCCCTAAACCTAAGTCTAACCCTAACCCTAACTTAAATATAATTTTAATTTAACAAAATAAATTTACTATAATTAAATAAATTATTCCTATTTAAAACTAAATACTTACCTATAAAATAAACCCTAATATAGCTACAATATAACTAATAGTTACATTGCAGCTATTTTAGGATTTATATTTATTTTACAGGCAACTTTGTATTTATTTTAACTAGGTAGAATAGCTATTAAATAATTAATAACTATTTAATAGCTACCTAGTTAAAATAATTACAAAATTACCTGTAAAATAAATCCTAACCTAAGTTACAAATACACCTAACACTACACTATCAATAAATTAATTAAATAAATTACCTACAATTAGCTAAAGTAAAATACAATTAAATAAACTAATCTATAATACAACCCCCCCCCCACTAAATTACAGAAAATAAAAACATTTTACAAGAAGTTTAAACTAATTACACCTAATCTAAGCCCCCTAATAAAATAAAAAGCCCCCCAAAATAATAAAATGCCCTACCCTATTCTATATTACAAACTAATCAGCTCTTTTACCAGCCCTTAAAAGGGCCTTTTGCGGGGCATTGCCCCAAAGTAATCAGCTCTTTTACCTGTAAAAAAAAAATACAACCCCCCCAACATTAAAACCCACCACCCACATACCCCTACTCTAACCCACCTAACCCCCCCTTAAATAAACCTAACACTAACCCCCTGAAGATCTCCCTACCTTGAGTCGTCTTCACCCAGCCGAGCCAAATTCTTCATCCAAGCGGAGCAACAAGAGGTCTTCCATCTGGTAGAAGTCTTCATCCAAGCAGGGCAAGAAGAGGTCCTCCATCCGGTAGAAGTCTTCATCCAAGCAGGGTCTTCTATCTTCATCCATCCGGAGCGGAGCGGAGCCATCTTCCATACAGCCGACGCGGAGCCATCCTCTTCAACCGATGGACTAACAGCGAATGACGGTTCCTTTAAGGGACGTCATCCAAGATGGCATCCCTCGAATTCCGATTGGCTGATAGGATTCTATCAGCCAATCGGAATTAAGGTAAGAAAAATCTGATTGGCTGATTCAATCAGCCAATTAGATTGAAGTTCAATCCGATTGGCTGATCCAATCAGCCAATCGGATTGACCTCACATTCTATTCAGCCAATCGGAATTCGAGGGACGCCATCTTGGATGACGTCCCTTAAAGGAACCGTCATTCATAGCTAGTCTGTCGGTTGAAGAGGATGGCTCCGTGTCGGCTGCATGGAAGATGGCTCCGCTCCGCAAAAGGCCCTTTTAAGGGCTGGTAAAAGAGCTGATTACTTTGTAATTTAGAATAGGGTAAGGCATTTTATTATTTTGGGGGGATTTTTTATTTTATTAGGGGGCTTAGATTAGGTGTAATTAGTTTAAACTTCTTGTAATTTTTTTTATTTTCTGTAATTTAGTGGGGTTTTTTTTTGTATTATAGATTAGTTTATTTAATTGTATTTTAGTTTAGCTAATTGTCAGTAATATATTTAATTAATTTATTGATAGTGTAGTGTTAGGTGTATTTGTAACTTAGGTTAGGATTTATTTTACAGGTAATTTTGTAATTATTGTAACTAGGTAGCTATTAAATAGTTATTAACTATTTAATAGCTATTGTACCTAGTTAAAATAAATACAAAGTTGCCTGTAAAATAAATATAAATCCTAAAATAGCTACAATGTAACTATTAGTAATTATATTTAAGTTAGGGGGGTGTTAGTGTTAGGGTTAGACTTAGGTATAGGGGTTAATAACTTTATTATAGTAGCGGCGACGGTGGGGGCGGCAGATTAGGGGTTAATATTTGTAGGTAGGTGGCGTCGATGTTAGGGAGGGCAGATTAGGGGTTAATAAAATTTATTATAGTGTTTGCGAGGCTGGAGTACGGCGGTTTAGGGGTTAATACAAGATATCTCACTATTTTTGACTTTTCTGAGCCTGTCAAGTCCTTCTTTTGACCCATTTTGCCAAAGGAAAGGAAGTTGCCTAATAATTTTGCACACCTGATATAGGGTGTTGATGTCATTAGACCACACCCCTTCTCATTACAGAGATGCACATCACCTAATATGCTTAATTGGTAGTAGGCTTTCGAGCCTATACAGCTTGGAGTAAGACAACATGCATAAAGAGGATGATGTGGTCAAAATACTCATTTGCCTAATAATTCTGCACTCACTGTACATACATACATACATACACACAGACACATAGTTTATATTTATAAACATAGGGGAAAATAATAAAGAATTACTTCCTTAAATTAGCTAGTAGTATAGTTTTTATTCATCTTAAAATTTGTCTAAATTAGAGAATTTGATGGATTCACCCACGCTTTTGTAATGTCACCTTTTAAAGCAAACAATCTTGTCAAAACTCTTGAAAATAAGTAAATTCAAGAAATAGAAATAGTGAGGAGGTGCCCTGGCCAATCAATTAATCAAACATATTTATGTTCATATTGGCTAAGAAACTTTAAAAAAAAGAGAAAAAAAACATACAATGTCTGGACTGTAAATATATGGAAAATTTGTATTTTTGTATTTGCTCTGTGTCAATTATTTTTAGAAAAAATCAGCAAAAATAAAATAGCCTAGGAAAAGATAACTTACTAATAATGCATTTTTATATTAGAAAAGTAAAATCAGCAATAGGTATAACCATTAGTCCTTGCTTGAAAATGCATTTTACATTTAAAAAAATAGAAAACAGCATGCATAAATGCAACTAATAGTTGTCAAAATATCCTCAGGATAGAAAGAAGACTAAAGATTTTCTGCTTCATGACACCAGAGCACTTCCATTTTATTTAATCTTGACTTTACTTGGGTATATTAATGGAGAAGAAATATACTTTCCAAATGTTTCATATGAGTTTTATTTTCAAAAGTATTTGCCAGCATACAATGGTATCTTTGTAGTTCAACACACAGAATATTACCAGTCTTCTGGTGAGCTTGTGGAATGTTGAAGTGGTGATACAAGAAAGTCAAATCAGTCCACTCACAAGATAAAAGATAGGAAAGGAAATGGGGTGGTGGGTAAATAGTTTAGCCTTTATGAGTTGTCAATGAAAATAAATCACAAGTACTGTAAGTAACAATAAGTCTCTTTCTCTGAATGTACTGCTCTGATCCTTTGTGCTAACACAGATATATACATATGCTTGTATAGCTAGGATTCATAAGTAGTAAGCAATAAATTATAACCTTGAATATGAGAGGAAAAACAGAATCCAAACAGAGCAAAATGATATTAAAACAACAACATAAGTCCCACCTTCTCTTTGCCTTACAATTGGCCGGGTAAGCATAACAAACAAGTTTCAAGGGTCTCTAATACTTTAATTTTAAGAGTAACATTAACATTTGTATGCAGTTTCAGGGGGAAAACTTTTCAAGAGCAAGTAGTTTTGTATATTATGTTAAAATGGGCACAGTTTAACTTGTGAGTGTATTTCTGAATATCAAATACATGCTTATATTGAAAACCGTCACTACAGTCAATGCACTATTTAATGGCTATTTATGTTTAACGTATATACGTGTCCAGATAGTCCTTTATAGGTGAAATTCTGCCTTTAAGTCAAGTAAAACTTTACATTTATATCTGGAAAATGACTAGTATCCGCATTCACTATTTTAAACAAAGATTCATAAAAGTGAAAAAACTTAAGCCTTTCACTTTTAATTATGTACATTATTAAAAAAAAGAAATTTGATTTCTTAAAATCATGTTATTTTCAATGTGCACCAAACATATTTCCAGTGTTTTGTTATGTACATTTAAACTAAAATGTCCATGTTTAGACCTATTTAGCTATATACTGTATATGAATATATATATTTTTTTCCAAAAGTCAAAACAAGTCACCAGATTAAACATTTCTGCCATTAATTTCAATTTAAATATCTCAAAACCCATACTATCGCCAAGATTTAGAGTTTTGTCGGTAAAGACCAGCGGTGCTAACGCTGCTTTTTTTTCCAGCGCACCCTTAAGACAACGCTGGTATTTAGAGTTGTCTGAATGGCTGCGTTAGCCTTAGAAAATAGAGCGTTGAGCATAATTTAGCTCCACTTCAACCCTCAATACCAGTGTTGCCTACGGTAGCGGTAAGCTGGAAAAACGTGCTCCTGCACGATATCCCCATAGGAAACAATGGGGCTGAGCTGGCTGAAAAAAAACCTAACACTAGCAAAAAAGCAGCATTCAGCTCCTAACGCAGCCCAATTGTTTCCTATGGGAAAACACTCTCTAAGTCTACACCTAACACCCTAACATGAACCCAGAGTCTAAACACCCCTAACCTTACACTTATTAACCCCTAATCTGCCCCCCCGCTATCGCTGACACCTACATTATATTATTAACCCCTAATCTGCCGCTCTGGACACCGCCGCAACCTACATTATAGCTATGAACCTCTAATCTACTGCCCCTAACATCGCCGACACCTACATTATATTTATTACCCCCTAATCTGCCCCCTCCCCAACGTCGCCGCCACCTACCTACACTTATTAACCCCTAATCTGCCGACCGGACCTCGCCGCCACTATAATAAATGTATTAACCCCTAAACAGCCGTACTCCCGCCTCGCAAACACTATAATACATTTTATTAACCCCTAATCTGCCCTCCCTAACATCGAAGCCACCTACCTACACTTATTAACCCCTAATCTGCCGACCGGACCTCGCCACTACTATAATAAATGTGTTAACCCCTAAACCTAAGTCTAACCCTAACTTAAATATAATTTTAATTTAACGAAATAAATTTACTATAATTAAATAAATTATTCCTATTTAAAACTAAATACTTACCTATAAAATAAACCCTAATATAGCTACAATATAACTAATAGTTACATTGCAGCTATTTTAGGATTTATATTTATTTTACAGGCAACTTTGTATTTATTTTAACTAGGTAGAATAGCTATTAAATAGTTAATAAATATTTAATAGCTACCTAGTTAAAATAATTACAAAATTACCTGTAAAATAAATCCTAACCTAAGTTACAAATACACCTAACACTACACTATCAATAAATTAATTAAATAAATTACCTACAATTAGCTAAAGTAAAATACAATTAAATAAACTAATCTATAATACAACCCCCCCCCCCACTAAATTACAGAAAATAAAAACATTTTACAAGAAGTTTAAACTAATTACACCTAATCTAAGCCCCCTAATAAAATAAAAAGCCCCCCAAAATAATAAAATGCCCTACCCTATTCTATATTACAAAGTAATCAGCTCTTTTACCAGCCCTTAAAAGGGCCTTTTGCGGGGCATTGTCCCAAAGTAATCAGCTCTTTTACCTGTAAAAAAAAATACAACCCCCCCAACATTAAAACCCACCACCCACATACCCCTACTCTAACCCACCTAACCCCCCCTTAAATAAACCTAACACTAACCCCCTGAAGATCTCCCTACCTTGAGTCGTCTTCACCCAGCCAAGCCAAATTCTTCATCCAAGCGGAGCAACAAGAGGTCCTCCATCTGGTAGAAGTCTTCATCCAAGCAGGGCAAGAAGAGGTCCTCCATCCGGTAGAAGTCTTCATCCAAGCAGGGTCTTCTATCTTCATCCATCCGGAGCGGAGCGGAGCCATCTTCCATACAGCCGACGCGGAGCCATCCTCTTCAACCGATGGACTAACGGCGAATGACGGTTCCTTTAAGGGACGTCATCCAAGATGGCATCCTTCGAATTCCGATTGGCTGATAGGATTCTATCAGCCAATCGGAATTAAGGTAAGAAAAATCTGATTGGCTGATTCAATCAGCCAATTAGATTGAAGTTCAATCCGATTGGCTGATCCAATCAGCCAATCGGATTGACCTCACATTCTATTCAGCCAATCGGAATTCGAGGGACGCCATCTTGGATGACATCCCTTAAAGGAACCGTCATTCATAGCTAGTCTGTCGGTTGAAGAGGATGGCTCCGTGTCGGCTGCATGGAAGATGGCTCCGCTCCGCAAAAGGCCCTTTTAAGGGCTGGTAAAAGAGCTGATTACTTTGTAATTTAGAATAGGGTAGGGCATTTTATTATTTTGGGGGTATTTTTTATTTTATTAGGGGGCTTAGATTAGGTGTAATTAGTTTAAACTTCTTGTAATTTTTTTTATTTTCTGTAATTTAGTGGGGTTTTTTTGTATTATAGATTAGTTTATTTAATTGTATTTTAGTTTAGCTAATTGTCAGTAATATATTTAATTAATTTATTGATAGTGTAGTGTTAGGTGTATTTGTAACTTAGGTTAGGATTTATTTTACAGGTAATTTTGTAATTATTGTAACTAGGTAGCTATTAAATAGTTATTAACTATTTAATAGCTATTGTACCTAGTTAAAATAAATACAAAGTTGCCTGTAAAATAAATATAAATCCTAAAATAGCTACAATGTAACTATTAGTTATATTGTAGCTATATTAGGGTTTATTTTATAGGTAAGTATTTAGTTTTAAATAGGATTAATTTATTTAATTATAGTAAATTTATTTTGTTAAATTTAAATTATATTTAAGTTAGGGGGGTGTTAGTGTTAGGGTTAGACTTAGGTATAGGGGTTAATAACTTTATTATAGTAGCGGCGACGGTGGGGGCGGCAGATTAGGGGTTAATATTTGTAGGTAGGTGGCGTCGATGTTAGGGAGGGCAGATTAGGGGTTAATAAAATTTATTATAGTGTTTGCGAGGCTGGAGTACGGCGGTTTCGGGGTTAATACATTTATTTTAGTGGCGGTGAAGTCCGGTCGGCAGATTAGGGGTTAACAAGTGTAGGTAGGTGGCGGCGACATTGGGGGGGGGGCAGATTAGGGGGTAATAAATATAATATAGGTGTCGGCGATGTTAGGGGCAGCAGATTAGGGGTTCATAGGGATAATGTAGGTTGCGGCGGTGTCCGGAGTGGCAGATTAGGGGTTAAAAAAATATTATAGGGTTTGCGATGTGGGGGGGTGCTCGGTTTAGGGGTTCATAGGTAGTATTTGGATGTTAGTGTACTTTATAGCACAGTACTTAAGAGCTTTATGTTCCCGCGTTAGCCCATAAAACTCTTAACTACTGACTTTTTTTGACAGTAGGAGTCTTATCGGTAGAGGCTCTACCGCTCACTTCTTCCAAGACTCGTAATACCAGCATTAGGCAAATCCCATTGAAAAGATAGGATACGCAATTGACGTTAGGGGATCTGCGGTAGCCTCGAGTCGCAGAAAGAAAGTGAGCGGTAGACCCTTTCCTGCCTGATTCTAAATACCAGTGGGCGGTAAAAAGCAGCGTTAGGACCCATTAACGCTGCTTTTGACGGCTAACGCCAAACTCTAAATCTAGGCGTATGTTTGCTAGAAATGCTTAGGGTTACTGCGAGCTATAAGAATTTGATAAAGAAGATTATTATGCATCTTTGGCATCAAACTTCAGCAGCCCCTTATCAAAACTACACCAAAGTAACATATCTGTGTTAAACTGTGCTGCAACAACCAATTAGCATAATTTGATTGTATATAATTAAATTAATACAGCTCATTTAAAAAAATAAAAAACTTGACAAAGCTTCCTAATTTTAAGAATAACAATACCCACATCTATGACAGCACATATACAGTATAAATATAAAAATATCTCAAAGCAGGGGGCATGGCTAGGCAGCGGCCATGAAAGGTCGCTTTCAGAGTGATCTGCTTAATCCGCCAATTTAAGCAGTGAATCTGCCAAATCCAATAGCACCCATCTCATCCTTGACTACACAAAGAAGAGCAGTATTTATGTATATTGAATTTGCAGAGTTTATGACCTATAGGACCCAGATCTGGCCCGTTGAGTTCGTGGGAGGCGGTCTTACTGTAAGATTCAACCCCCCCCCCCCCGTAAGCCGGGGTATAGCAGTCCTTAGTTGATTGCCCGTTATACCAAAAAAGGGAACCATCTTTAAGAATAATTCATCCACCTATAAGTGTGTCTGAAGGGAAGCTGTACAAGTATTGCATTGTCTGAATAATGGAGGCCCTAAACAAATGGCAAAGAGAGATGACACAGCACATAGAGGATTATTTCCGGAGCTTAGAGGAAGAGTTATGTGGACTCCTCTTGGGATCCGCAGCTGCAACGGTCCCCCTAGATGAATGCGGTGAGGAAGCTATGTCTCCCTGGTCAGATCTGACTAGTGAAGAAATTACCAACCCTCACAGTCAACCGGATGCCCAGCGGAAACTTAAACCTGAACTGCTGATCGGAATATGAGATGCCGGTGGAGGCATTGTATGCACCCAAAGAGGACATTACTTTGCGAGTAATTCTGGGGGATAAGGCCAAGAAGCAGGGATGGGCTCACATCAGATCTTTCTCATTTGAAAACCCCAGCCTGTTACCTCTTAGCCATCCACCGCTAGCAGAGACCGGAGCAGGAGGACAAATAGGTAGTAGCAAGCTCCTAACCACACGGGGATATCGGGGCCCTGCTGAAATAGAATGCTCACAAGTACTACACTCACGGAATGTGTGTTCCTCTTACTCAGGACTTCACACCCGAACACGCCATTCACAAAATGACCGACATGGAGTGGGATGAGGGGGAACTGAAGCCCTAGATACGAAACTCATGCTCGAGATTGCTGGGCTGGACAGAAGCTGGGGACAATCTCTATAACTTTTGCATGATATCACAACTAGATCAGGTCAGGGTGCATGGCAAAAATGGTTATACATAAGCTGACTTTACGTTCGAGTCATGAACAATTGATATGCACTGCCCAACTGTTTCACTTAACTAGTTTACCTCAACATACTACTTGTATATATTGGACTTAGTGGGTGTAAAGTTTTGTATGCCACTTATATATTTTTTTTTTGTTGTTGTTGTTGTTATTCCAGTTATGCTGTTCTCCTGTCGTTTATGTTACCTATGACTCTTAGTTACTGCCCATTCTGAACTAAACTAGCTTTGACTTATGGTTACAGCATGTTGTGGTGGGGAGGTTTCCCGGCTTAGTAATTATACCCTATGTTCTATTAATACCAAATGAACTCAGCCGAGCACTCTCATAACACATTCTCACAGCAATAACTGCTCACTTCACCCATAGTACTGAATGGGGTATCCTCTCACAAATACCTACACGGCTTCCTAGCTCATTTTGAATCTCTACTCTCATTATTCATGGCCCAGGGTGTAAATATACATGCATAATGTCATCTGTTTCCTATTCACGATGTCTGTATGTTTGAGATATAAATAACGGCTATAGAACCCTCACATTAAGAACACTATTGTTTGCCTAATGTTATATACTCTCTGTCACCTACATGTCCTTCATTTTAGCCATCCTGCTCCCTGAGTTTTAAAATGTTCACATTAACTATTTAAACAAGAATGGATCTGGTGTGGCTTGCAGTTAAGGTGTGTTATACTTAGTACATTTGCATTTAGACACCCTATTAGGCCAGCTAGATATCTTAGTTTTCTTTTCCTCTATGTTGTTTATGCCCAGAAGTGTTCATAGATATTCTAGCTGCCTGTTGCCTTCTGCTTCCCAACAATTGTTTGGATATCCATGTCTGAGGGACAGCCCATGGCAAGCCAATTTTAATACCCAATAATTTTAATAAGAATAAACACTAGCTTGCTTATGTGACTGTGGGCAGCCCGGACTTCCAACACTCCCCAATGTTTTTTTTTTTAAATTATTTTTTTCTCTTCTTTTATATCTTTTATGTAGTTGTCACCCTCTCCTTGTGATATCCACACGCAAACCTTATCTTAGTTGTTTAAGTTAAGGTCAATAGGATGGTTCCCTTATCATTATCATTATACGTTTCAATGTACCCATTTATTATTATTCCTTTACCAATTTACTTCATTAATTATATCAGTTGCTAATTTCTCATCAGTATTTAGGTCCTAAAGTAACCACTTCAAATGCTAATTTTCCCCTGCTAGATCATTTAAGTTTTTTTTTTTATAGGTCCGTGAGTGATCTATCGTGAGGGAACTATTTAAGGAAAATATATAAAACTGAGGTTCTGGAAGTTTACTTATTGTAGTTCATTATGAAGATTTCACGTGTCTATGTTGTTTTTGTTCTGTAGAAAAAAAATAAAAAATATCTCAAAGCAAAATACTAAGAATGTTGTTAAAATCTAAATCAGATGACAAATGTATAATAAATGATATAAAGATAAATACATATAACCATAATCTTAGCAATAACAATAGGTTGTCCAGAAACATTCTGCTAGAGTCTTGCGTTAGCCTTAAAAAGCAGCGTTGAGAGGTCCCAACGCTGCTTTTTAACTCCCACTGGTATTACGAGTATTGCAGGTACAGGTGTACCGCTCACTTTTTTGGCCAGACTCGAAAATACCGCAAATCCACTTATGTCAATTGCGTATCCTATTTTTTCAATGGGACTTGCATAGTGCCGGTATTACAAGTCTGCCAAAAAAGTGAGCGGTAGACCCTCTCCTGTCAAGACTGGTACAGCATTTTAAAGTCAGTAGTTAAGAGTTTTACCCCATAAACTACCTATTAACCCCTAAACCGAGCCCCCCACATTGTAAACACTAAAATAAAAATTTTAAACCCCTAATCTGCCGAACCGGATATCGCCGCCACTATAATAAATATATTAACCCCTAAACCGCTGCACTCCCGCCTTGCAAACACTAGTTACATTTTTTTAATCCCTAATCTGCCATCCCTAACATCGCCGACACCTACCTACATTTATTAACCCCTAATCTACCGCCCCCAACGTCGCTGCCACTATTTTAAAGTTATTAACCCCTAAATCTAAGTCTAACCCTAAAACCCCCTAACTTAAATATAATTTAAATAAATCTAAATAAAATAACTATAATTAACTAAATTAATACTATTTAAAACGAAATACTTACCTATAAAACAAACCCTAAGATAGCTACAATATAACTAATAGTTACATTGTATCTAGCTTAGGGTTTATTTTTATTTTACAGGCAACTTTGTATTTATTTTAACTAGGTACAATAGTTATTAAATAGTTATTAACTATTTAATAGCTACCTAGTTAAAATAAAGACAAATTTACCTGTAAAATAAAACCTAACCTAAGTTACAATTACACCTAACACTACACTATAATTAAATTTATTCCCTAAATGAACTACAATTAAAGACAATTACCTAAAGTACGAAAAAAACACACTAAATTACAGAAAATAATAAAATAATTACAAGTTTTTAAACTAATTACACCTAATCTAATCCCCCTAATAAAATAAAAAAGCCCCCCAAAATAATAAAAAGCCCTACCCTATACTAAATTACAAATAGCCCTTAAAAGGGCCTTTTGAGGGGCATTGCCCCAAAGTAATCAGCTCTTTTACCTGTAAAAAAAAGTACAATACCCCCCCAACATTAAAACCCACACACCCAACCCTACTCAAAAACCCATTAATCCCCACTTAATAAAACCTAACACTAACCTCTTGAAGATCACAATACCTTGAGAAGTCTTCACCCAACTGGGCCGAAGTCCTCAACGAAGCCGGGCGAAGTGGTCCTCCAGACGGGCAGAAGTCTTCATCCAAGCTGGGAAGAAGAGGTCCTCCAGATGGGCAGAAGTCTTCATCCAGACGGCATCTTCTATCTTCATCCATCCGGCGTGGAGCGGGTCGATCTTCAAGACATCTGACGTGGAGCTTCCTCTTCATCCAACAACCAATACAGAATGAAGGTACTTTTAAGTGACGTCATCCAAGATGGCGTCCCTTCAATTCAGATTAGCTGATAGAATTCTATCAGCCAATCAGAATTAAGGTAGAAAAAATCCTATTGGCTGATGCTATCAGCCAATAGGATTGAACTGGCATTCTATTGGCTGATTGGAACAGCCAATAGAATGCCAGCTCAATCCTATTGGCTGATTGGATCAGCCAATAGGATTGAACTTCAATCCTATTGGCTGATTGCATCAGCCAATTGGATTTTTTCTACCTTAATTCCGATTGGCTGACAGAATTCTATCAGCCTATCGGAATTGAAGGGACACCATCTTGGATGACGTCACTTAAAGGAACCTTCATTCAGTCGTCGGCCATCGGATGAAGAGGATGCTCCGCGTCGGATGTCTTGAAGATGGACCCGCTCCGCGCCGGATGGATGAAGATAGAAGATGCCGTTTGGATGAAGACTTCTGCCCATCTGGAGGACCTTTTCTTCCCGGCTTGGATGAAGACTTCTGCCCGTCTGGAGGACCACTTCGCCCGGCTTCGTTGAGGACTTCGGCCCGGTTGGGTGAAGACTTCTCAAAGTAGGGTGATCTTCAAGGGGTTAGTGTTAGGTTTTATTAAGGGGGGATTGGGTGGGTTTTAGAGTAGGGTTGGGTGTGTGGGTGGTGGGTTTTAATGTTGGGGGGTATTGTACTTTTTTTACAGGTAAAAGAGCTGATTACTTTGGGGTAATGCCCCGCAAAAGGCCCTTTTAAGTGCTATTTGTAATTTAGTAGAGGGTAGGGCTTTTTATTATTTTGGGGGGGGCTTTTTTATTTTATTAGGGGGATTAGATTAGGTGTAATTAGTTAAAAAAAAACTTTTTGTACTTTAGATAATTTTATTTAATTGTAATTAATTGTAGTTAATTTAGGGAATTCATTTAATTATAGTGTAGTGTTAGGTGTAATTGTAACTTAGGTTAGGTTTTATTTTACAGGTACTTTTGTCTTTATTTTAGCTAGGTAGTTATTAAATAGTTAATAACTATTTAATAACTATTGCACCTAGTTAAAATAAATACAAAGTTGCCTGTAAAATAAAAATAAATCCTAAGCTAGCTACAATGTAACTATTAGTTATTTTGTAGCTAGCTTAGGGTTTATTTTATAGGTAAGTATTTAGTTTTAAATAGGAATAATTTTGTTAATGATAGGAATATTTATTTAGATTTATTTAAATTATATTTAAATTAGGAGGGGTTAGGGTTAGACTTAGGTTGAGGGGTTAATATGTTTATTATAGTGGCGACAAAGTTGGGGGCAGCAGATTAGGGGTTAATAAGTGTAAGATTAGGGGTGTTTAGATTTGGGGTTCATGTTGTAAGTTGTAGACATAACTTTTATTTCCCCATAGGAATCAATGGGGCTGCGTTAGGAGCTTTACTCTGCTTTTTTGCAGGTGTTAGGTTTTTTTTCAGCCAGCTCTGCTCCATTAATTCCTATGGGGAAATTGTGCATGAGCACGTTTAGGCAGCTCACCACTGACGTAAGCAGCGCTGGTATTGAGGTGAAATGTGGAGCAGAATTTTGCTCTCCGCTCACTTTTCTGCGGCTAACGCCGGGTTTGTAAAAACCCCTAATACCAGCGCTGTCTGTAGGTGAGCGGTGAGCATAAACTGCTTGTTAGCATCGCACACCATTACCGACAAAACTCGTAATCTAGGCGTTGGTTTCTTAACCAACTAAATTTGAGTAAAAATGTAAAAAGCTAATAAAAAGAAATTCAAATGCTTTTTAAAAAGTCACAAATTGCTTACTCCTGATAATATGTTTTGTTTGCTTTTTTAGATGATAGCATAGGTTTGTTTTTTCTCATTATAATCACTCTATAATACAATAAACAGAAAATGTGAGCTCTATGTTTTATGGAAAGTTAATTTAATGTTTTAATTAGAAAGCTCATTTAATCTAGCTAGTAAATCATCACACTCTGACAAAGGAAACCCAAAGGATTCATCTAAATATGCTTTTTTTTTAGATTTTTTTTTTTATTGAAGTACACTTCAACATGACAAATATGAACATAACAATATGTTGTGATGTTATACATTAGCATAGATACAGATAGGTGAGTATACATCAGAAGTCTAATCATATTGTCTCATGTAAACCGAAAGTCTTCCATGATAAACAAAGTGCTACTGTTAAGATAAAAAGTATTAAACGTATAGTATATTGTAGAATATATGTGAGATAAATGTTCTTTGGAGTGAAATATAGAACCTCATGTTTTCTTTTTAATTACATAAAGAATATGAAAAAGCTTCTTGAATAGCAATATCATATAGGTATACATTTCTGTGAATCCCACTGTCAGGCAAGTCATTCTTCAAGGGGCGGGTAATAGGGAGGTATGGGTTAACTTTGTGGGGAAAAGGGGTAGAGAGAAAATAAAAAAGGAGGGGAAGTGTAAAAAGGTTATGGTTATTGTACCAGTACATACACTCTAATCTGGGAAATTTTCTAGCCAGGAAGACCAGGGGGCCCATTTATCAAGCTCCGGATGGAGCTTGAAGCCCTGTGTTTCTGGCAAGCCTGCAGGCTCGCCAGAAACACCAGTTATGAAGCAGCGGTCTAAAGACCACTGCTCCATAACCTGTCCGCCTGCTCTGAGCAGATGGACAGACATCGCCGCAATTCAACCCGATTGAGTTCAGTCAGGTTGATTGACACCCCCTGCTGGCAGCAAGGGGCGGCCTTGCACCAGCAGTTTACAAGAGCTGCTGGTGCAATGCTAAATATGGAGAGCGTATTGCTCGCCGCATTCAGGGAGGTCTGTTGGACCTGATCCGCACTGTCGGATCAGGTCTGACAGACCTTTGTTAACTAGGCCCCCAGGTCTCATAGTAGAAGTCTACTTTGTCTAAGACTCTGTGAGAATATAGTTCCATCTGTCTGATATATTACACAGTAGAAAGTACTTGTGAAAAGGATGGTGGGTCTTTGCTTTTCCAAGATCTTACAATAGCAAGTTTAGTAGCCATAAAGAGATAAATTGTTAGAGCTTCGTTAGCAAGGTTTACCTTTGGTATTTGCATATGGAGCAAACATATCTCCGGGGTATAAGGGGGGACAATAGCCAATTGATTGAGGATTGTGAACAGTTCTCGCCAAAGAGGTTGGATTTTAGGACAGGATCACCACACATGCAGAGTTGTGCCAGAGTGTCCACATTGACACCAACACATGGGGGAAAGAGTGCTATAAATCTTATGGAGTGTGTAGGGGACTAGATGCCATCTAACCAAAAGTTTGTAATGAAGTTCCCATAGAGTAGCACAATATAGAAGTTTCTTCGTCACTAAAGTTCATCCATGCCAAGTGTCAGTGTCAGCTACGAAGCCTATCTCTCATTCCCAGGCCTTGTGTTGGGGAATTTTGTGGTGTATATGGGGTTCAAGAAGTATGTTATAATGAAAGGACAGAGCGTGTTTGAGGTTGTGGTCCTGAGTCCATGTGCTTTCCCATTTTGATAATGCTCGGAGGTTATGTTTGGGATATCCCCATGATCTTAACCAAGAGCTTAGGTGAAACGCCTCAAATTGAATGCATGGGGGTATTTGATATTTTGTGCATCATTGAGGGTGTAACATCCAGGTATAATGATCATAAAAGTCTGTGATTGAGTAGATCTGGAGGTTCCGCCAAGATTCTGGGTAAAGGTCTGGAAGGCAGTATAGAGCACTAACCAGTGTAAGAGCTGGGGAGGGGTGTGGGGCAATTTTCGAGTTATGCCTAATTTGGTCCCAGAATTGGAAGGCATCTTGTAATATATGATGTGTTGTACCAAAAATTTTTCTATGGTGTGGGGGTATCCAGAGGAGGTCAGTGAGTTTTAAACCCGGTGGTAGTAACGAGGTCTCGATATCAAATCAACAGGGAGGTTGTTCTGTAATGTTCCAACTCATCAAGTGTGAAAACCGAAAGGCATTGTAGTATAGGATAATGTTGGGGAGGGCTAAGCCCCCATTTGTGAGTGGTCTCTGCAGGGTATGTATGGAAGTTCTAGGTCTTTTGTCTTTCCATATGTAGGTAGTGATAAAACTTTGTAGTTTATTAAGTGTGGGCCTAGGGATGTTATATGGGATACACCTAAATAAATAAGTTATTTTAGGTAGGAAGGACATTTTAATTGCTGCGATTCTCCCTGTCCAGGATATTTCTTTGAATTCCCATGTACTTAGTGTATTTTGGAATTCTGAGAGTCTTTCTGTATAATTTTTAGAGATCGTAATGTAAGGGTTTGCATTTTGGAAGATTCCAAAAATTTTAATGGCATGAGAGTTCCATTGGAATTTGTGCGATCGTTGTAGACAGGCTAAGTCTCAGGCCGGAATATAAATGGGTAGGGCTTCCATTTTGTTTATATTAAGTATATAATAACTCATCAGGCCACAAATCTTAATAAGTCTGTAGACTGTGGGTATAGAGTTGTCTGGGGATGTTAGGTATAGAGTGATATCATCAGCATAGAGGGAGATTTTAGGGTGTGAGTTTGCTACAGGTACACCGAGAATATGCGGATCTAGTCGGATGGCTTGAGCGAGGGGTTCAATGGCCAAAGCGAATAGGAGGAGTGGGAGGGGTCATCCCTGCCTAGTACCGTTAGCTATACTAATCGTGCCAGATTGAAAGCCTACTCCCTTAACTTTAGTGGACGGAGATGTATTTAAAGCTTGCACAGCATGGATAAAGGTGTTTGGGAGATGGAAGGCTCTCATTGTCTCCCAGAGGTATTCCCATCTCACCCTGTCAAAAGCCTTTTCGGCGTCGAGGGACAGGGTGAGAAATTGGACCCCCCTATTGAAAGCCATCGAGAGTATATCCAGGGTATGCCTGTTGGCATCCGGCCCTTCTCTCTGCAGAATAAAGCCTATCTGATCCAGATGAACCAGAGAGGCAATGACTTTTGGCATAGTGTTTGGTGTCTAGATTAAGTAGAAAAATGCAGTGATAGCTTCCACATAGCTCTGGAGGCTTTACTGGTTTCAGTATCATAGTAATTGTCGCCTCAATAAATTCTCCACTGAAGGTGCCCTTGTGCATTACTTCTTGGAACATTCTACATAATAAGGGAGCAATTAGAGATTGGAAGGTTTTATAAAATTGGGCAGTGTAGCCATCTGAGCCTGGGGATTTACCTAGTTTCATATATTTAATAGCCCTCTGAACTTCTTCTAGAGGATAGAGAGGTCCTCTTGTGGTAAGTTAGGTAACCGAAGCCTGTCAGGGAATGATCTGACTTCTGCAGGAGGGTGGGGGGGCGAGAATGATCAAGGTGCACCTCTATATTATAGAGGGAATGGTAGAAGGATTTAAAGGTGTCCCCTATGTCTCTGGAGTATACTACTTCAGTATTATTATTTTTTTTATAGCCAGTATTTTGGCTTGGGCAGTGCGGTGTCTAAGTTTCGCTGCCAGTAAGGAAGAGGCTTTATTGCATTGATGATAAAAAATTTGTTTAAACTTTTCTAGTGTGGCATGGACTTTTTGGAGTTCTAAATGTTGAATTTGTTTGGTTATCAGTGTTATTTCATCATTAATGGTGCTAGAGTAAGTTGGGTTAATTGTATTTCTCAGGGTCCATAGTTGTATGTAAAGTGTAGAAAGTGTGGCTCCCTGCTTTGAACGTATATCTGCTTCTGTTTCCAGAAAATGTCCTCTAAGAAATGCTTTGAGCATAGCCCAGAGGGTCTCTGCTGAGGTTTGAAGGTTATCATTGATAACAAGGAACTCAGAGATCGTCTCTTGGAGCTTAAGTTTCAAAGTAGGATCTGTCACTAACCAGTCTTTGAGATGCCATGGGGGAGGGGAGGCATTCATTATATGTGGGCCAAGTGATAAGTTATCATGATTCGACCAATATATAGGGAAAATGTTTGTGTATGTGATATTATCTAACATCCTAAAGCTTGTGAAAACGTAATCAATATGGGTAAATGATTTATGAGAGGCAGAGTGAAAGGTATATTCCTTGTCTTGTAGGTGAAATGCCCTCCTGCAATCAAATAAGTCATATTGGCTGATAAGTTTCTGAAAAGCTTTGGAAAGTGGATGAGTTGATCTATCCGAAGTCAAGATCTTTGGTCCCGACCTATCTAGCCTGTGATCCCAGATAAGGTTAAAGTCCCCACATAAAATTAATTCCCCTTGCTTCCCAGCTGACACCGACCTGAGGAGTTTTCCTAGGAATCTGATTTGTTTAGTGTTAGGCACATACACATTTACTAGTGTAACTACATTATCGTTTAGTTTGCATACCACAGTATGATGAAGCAGGCTTGAGGATCACACTTCACATAAATTGGGTCATATTTAATATTTTTACTAAGGAATATGACTACCCCTCTAGCTTTGGATTAAAAGGAGGCCTCAAGGACTATCAGGTATTTTCTACTTGTGCGTGTTGTACCTGGGGTTGAGGTCCAGTTGGTCTCCTGGATGAAGGCTATGTCTGTGTGTCTTCTGCAAGTGGTTCAATAAAAGGCTGCATTTCGTGGGAGAGTTGAGTCCTTGGGTGTTCAGTATTAATAAACATAGACCTTCCATTCTACAAGGGAAAAAAGCGGGGGAGGGATAGGAGGAATGGGAACAAGGGGATGTTCAAGCTTCTCACTTAGTGGGGTTTAAAATATAGAGAGATGAGTATACTTAACTGTATTAAATGTGGTGGTTGTGAGTTAGATATTACTATAGTGCTAATGATATATTGAGGGTAATTCAGCGGTCAAAAGCCACTTTAATGTGGGTAAAGGGTTAGGAGGGAGGAAGAGCAGTAATAATATGTCCTCTATTAGGGCTAGGTATAGTGATATGAAACAGAGTGACTGGAGCAAGTAGAATGGGTCGGCAGTGAGCAGCAGTTAGGTTAAGTATATAGGGTAGGGAAGGATGGGGGGGAACTGAAGAGGGTTTATCCCCCCAGTTAAGGAATGATATAGTATGGAGTTAAGGAGTTAGGCAGATAAGACCTTTAGATATATGTGGTAAGGTGGTTCAGTAGTTAAAGCATATAAAACAGATCATAAGTCATCCTAGGGTGAAATAAGCAATGGTTATATAGCATTGTGAATTCAAACAAGTAAAGAGTAAATACTATATGAGCCAGCTATGTTCTATAGCACTTGTAAATACAACTCCACAACATTAAGAAATTATAACCTGAAACAATGTGTTAGAAATGACAGTACTCAGAGTGGCTAATAGGTAGTTAGAGAGTAAGATATGTACCCGTATGTGAACTACCTGCATTACATTATACCATAATGCTAAACTCTATGAGCAGGGGTGAATAGACAATAGTGAAAATCTATTTTAATTAATGATATAATAATACAACTGAGTACATAGGGAGCCCGGTGACATACCTGCATCCGACCAACAGGTTAAGAATTAGATATGCAAAAGAGACATTAAATACTAGTAGGGTAAGGTATGTACCCATATGTAAGCTCAAGTTGTATCAAAGTGGTATTGATCATCTGTTAAGGATAAGGTTGTATTGGATTCATCGAGAAGACAGTTGTATTGGAATACATGTCAGGTTCTTTGGGTGATTCTGATCCTTCCTTTTGGCTTGTTGGGAAGGTCTCCTAGGAAGGGGTTGTCACTCAGGTGCAGATGTGTCAAGTGCCTTAGAGTTCTCTGATGTCTTAAGGTGGGTTCTGCTGGTTGAGGCAGTCCTAGTGATTGTAGAAGTTTCAAACCGTGGTCCGGTGACGAGATCATGTAAGAATGGTCTCCATGTTGAAAGAAGATCTTTACAGGGAATCCCCATCAGTATTTTACATTACGGAGATGCAAAGTTTGAGTGAACTGTTGAAATGTTCTTCTCTTGGCTAGTGTATGGGGGGAGAGATAATGGAAAATTTGAATGTTGTGATATGGTTCTTTTAAGGTCTTGTTGGCTAAGGATGCTCTAAGTATTCTCTCATTAAAGGTGAAGTAGTGCAGGTGGATAATAACATCTCTCAGTGCTTCTGAGGCAGAGTTTCATAGACAGAGTGCTCTATAAGCTATATCTATAATAAACTCTTGGTCTTGAAGGGTACCCAGTAATTCCATAAACAAGCCAGGGAGATAATCGGGTAGATTTGTGGTGTTGATGTTGATATCCTCAGATATGCCCTGTATTCTTAAATTATTACGACGTGATCTATCTATTATGACACTGTGGATAGAAGATTTGCATGCAGAGGTACAGATAATGGAGTACCTGGGTATATGTGGCTTAGGAATCTTTGTCATGTAAGGAGAGAGCACATGCTCAGGTGCCTATAGTTTGGTAGATACCCAGGATATATTAATATATTGAAAGGCACTATTGTAAAACATAGCAGAGATGATGAGGCTCTGTGATTGCCTATCCTACCTTATCAGCAATTGCCCGTATTAGTTAGTCCCTGAGATACTGCTCAGGATATTCACAGGGGTATGC
The DNA here is from genome assembly GCF_027579735.1 of Bombina bombina. NCBI lineage: Eukaryota > Metazoa > Chordata > Amphibia > Anura > Bombinatoridae > Bombina > Bombina bombina. Next base: position 537,890,524 of record NC_069500.1, read on the forward strand.
CAGCAAATTGCACTATCAATGAATGTGTCTGATATCTAGCCTGTGTTAGCTCCAACTAGTGCTGCTGATAGAGGGGCCTGATCATGCCTGATTCTCCAAAACCAGTCTGCACTTGGCAAATTATCTGTGTGGTTGATTAATGGGAGCGGGCAGATTTGTGCAGAAGTTAGATTATGGGTATCCCCTGCAGATAGTGCAGATTTCCCAGGAACAATCAATACCCCTGGCATTTTACTATTATGCCTATTTGCTGGATTTACTCAGGTGGTGTGAGATCTGTACCGTGGGCAATATGTCACTAAAGTTTTCAGTTCCCTGCGACGGTGTACAGAGTGTTTGCAGCGTGAGTCACTTACGTTTCAGTGCCAGGATGGTCTACACGTGAGTCACTGCGGTCTGTGTGGGAGACTGAATCCTGTGCACTGGGTGAACTTCCGCGGTTAGAAGGAAGATGTAAAATGACGCCTTTCACAGGCTTTCTCTGGGTCTCTGTGAAGAAATCAGGTAACTGGCAGGTGAGATGGGATATTGCGCCGCAGCCTTGTCTCTGGTCCCTGCTAAAGCGAGGGAAGGAAACGGCAATTGTAGCGGGCCAAGGGAATGCCCAAATTGAATCCTTTGCTGTTGTTTTGCTGTAAGCCCAAGATGTGTAGCCCAGATTACCGTGTACCTCAATGCGAGTCTTCTGAGCTGCTTATCAGGCAGCTACTGTTAGGTGGGAGGTTGAGGGTAAAGTATCTGATATTCTTTGGTAGCAAGACGGTATTAAATGGGATAATATCTCCTAACAATTTGAGGAGCTCTTTTCTACTGCTGCCAGTCAGCTCAGTGGTTAGCTCCGCCACTAAATATGCTTTTTAATACTTTCTGTAAAAAGAAAAGTGTTTCTAGCTTAAACTACATTTATTATTTTTCATCTGTATCATTTATGATCCAATGTGGGCTACTTTTGTCTCTGGTAGAAAGGAGCTAAGATTGTGGATGGGAGAGTAAGGAGCTTGATTGGGTTAAACTATTGCAATGCTAATTTAGTTTTGTTGCAAAGGGCAATGTTAAATGGATGAGGGAAGATAGTGAAGAAGAAAGTTCTTATGTCAAGTGCATGCCTGGGATTGATCCTAGGTCTCTTTGTTCTGCTGTTTGTGGCTTTCCCCTATGTGCCACTGGAGGGCTTTGGCTCAATTTGATCATCTCTGCGTTCTACTGCCTGAATGGGCTGGCTCCACCTGCCTGCCAGCTGCAGGCAGTTACCTAATCAGCCAAGGATTATTTAAGATTTCTTTCAGTCCACTCCCTACCTTGACATTGTGGTTCACCTCTGTGTTTGTGCCTCTAACCTGTATCCTGAAATCTGCTGTATTGATGATTTTCTGGCTCCTGAACCTAGCAAGTCTTCTGACCATTCTTTTCAATAATCCTAGTGTTTGTCGTATCAGTGGACTGATTCCTGGTTCCTGACCCCTGGCTTGTCCTGGAATTCACTCTTGTTATTCATATTGGATCCGGTTTGCCAGTATGGTACATGACCTTGGCCTGTCTGACTGCTCTTCAGTTCATAAATCCTGTGTATACAGTCCTAGGACCCTGCATGGGAATTCCTTCAGCCCTTGGTCCTGCTGTGGACATTTCTCCTGTCCTAGGCCTACTGTTGGCACTCTCCAGTGCTGTGCTCAGCTCTGCAAATTCCAAGTCCTGTGTCCAGTGTACAGCTTTACATATTCAATGTCCTTTGTCCAGTTTACACCTTCACAGATTCAAAGTACTGTGTCCAGTGTACAGCTCCACATATTCCAAATCATGTGTCCAGTGTACAGCTCCACAGAATCCAAGTCCTGTGTACAGCTCCACAGAATCCAGGTCCTGTGTACAGCTCCAAAGAATATAGGTACTGTACCTGGTATTTGGCTCTACTGATTACACTACAATAAACTTGCATAATCTGTTTTGGTTGTCATGCCTAAGAAGGGGAAAGAACACTAAAGCAAGGATTTCCTCTGTACCTTTTAGTGAAATTTAAAAGACATCTTTATTCCAAGTTTAAAATTATATTAAAATATTTAGATAAATAGATGCAACTATTTGTTAAAAAGTCACAATTTGGGGGGGGGGGGGTGAAGCCTGTTCTCACTGCAGCAAGATGTGTTTTTGTGAAGCTCCTTAAGCTTGAGCGACTTTATACAAGCTTTGCATAGTAAATATACTTCAACCTACAGATTTGTGGACATCTTTCCTGCTTGGCACTGATAGATACCCAGTACTGGGGATCAGACAGGTTATTTGCTTATGTTCTTTGAGACAGCTATGTTATTCACACTTTTGCAAGGCCTGGAAACCATTTTTGCAGCGTGCTGTAACTACACAGCATGAAAATTCCAAGAAGCTATCCCTGTGTTGAAAGTGAAGCACAGGTCTGGAGCTGCCGCATATTAACCCCCCAAACTCTGGGGTTAAGATATCCTGTTATAGGATACTGGACTGCCTTGTAACGGAGCCTATACGCTTAAAGCGAGCATTATTATAGAGTCTGTGAAGCTGCTAGCGACATCCTCAAAACACCAGTCATGGAGGATTTCTATTATAGCCTACATACACTTCTGAAGGTTTTTGAGAAGAAGTTTTGTGACCAGATGGACGATCTAGTCTTATCTGTATGTACGGGAGAGGAGACACATGAGCAAGCTACATTGAGAGCAGCAGCAACAAGTAGCAAACTCCCAACCAAACATAATAAAGAGTGGCCTGAGGACTTACAAACATACGCCTCATTACCACTGGAGCTTCCCACATCTACGGCCCGGGAATCTGTCACTGAGGGCACGAGTGTGCTAGAGAGGCATAGTGCTGAACAATCTGTAACAACCCCACAGATGAGGAGCAATCAGAAGCCAGTACCGACGACCAGCAATGCCAAGGATGGTTTTACTTTTGCCCTGACTCCCGCGGATGTGGACGGTTTGTGGGATCAAGTCACAGTTGTTCCTGAGCCCTTGGATATTTGCCCTCATGGCAACCATGACCTAAGGGTCATTCCCCAGCATAAGCCCACATGGTTAGGTCTGGAGAGGCCTGTGGTAAGTACATATACACGGCGATGAATTAAGATCCTCTGCCTGGAGATGATTCCTACATCTCTTGAACATGGCCCTCCTTGTTGTGCCCTGCAGTCCCTCATCTTGTGGACTTGGTCCCAGTTTGACATTTTTGGAGTGGGTTGAATGTTAATCGACACCCAGTCCAAGCCAGCTATAATAACACGGACTGGACTATAACTTTACTTCTTCTAAAACAGGAGTGATCTTTAACTTATTAGCTTATTGCTCCAGGTTACCTAGCCCAGAAAGTGTATCTTTAGTATGTACGTTTTAAAGCGCTTAGAACTAGCCTTCACCGATACAGTCATGTATATGATCTCACTTTGTATATATATATATATATATATATATATATATGTTTATGACCGTTTCTTGTAAGTCTTTCTATTCTACTTATGTTGCTACAATACCACATATATAATGATCACTATAGATTTATATGGCAAGGCTCTTCTATAGTAATAGTTATCACTATAACTCCCTTACACATCAGAGTTGCGTTGTGCTATTATATATGGGTATGTGTTGTTATATATTTACCTACAGTATAGTCTTCAGTGTTTATGTTATGTGACTCTACACTACCCAACTCTAGTGTACTTCTCTAGTACTATGCTTAATTGCTTGCGAATCCTGTCACATTAACTTAGGTGTATCATACTTTTCTCTAAATGTGGTCTACCTCCCAAGCAAGAATATAATATATATAATTATAATGAAGCAGAAGAATATGAGCCGTGATATGATTACACTGTATGCAATATTATTTTACTTTAATCAAATTTAGGCTAAAAGCTAGCTAGACGTGCTACAGTATGTTAGTCAACATATATGCTATGTATACCCAAAGCCCCCTGGATTGTAAGTTACAGTACTCTACCTCAGGCAGTTTGGTAGTTAACATGCAAACATAGCTCACTAGTATTTACCTGGGTATGCTCTTTACTATATCCTAATTGTCTAGAGCAGTATTACTATTTGATTGTAAGCACCGTTCATTTGCACCTTTTATCTGTGCTTTGTACACTTTAATATATACTCTGAGCAGTTTTGCTACACACATGTAAGTAATGCTTGTTAGTCCATTATTATGTTGCTCCTATATTTAAGATGAGTTTCTACCTATATATATTAAGATAAAATAAGTATGCATTCTATCAAATATTAAATTTGAGCATGCTTATTGTATTTCCGGATACATTCTGTGTATTGCAATTCTGAGCTCAGGCATGAGATGCCTTGCTAACTACACATCAAAATTCAATCCTCACCACTCAACATGCAAAATTACACAGGAGAGAACAAAGGATTTAGACCTTTGTATAGATAAGACCAATGGGCCACTTCAAAGTAAATGTTAACATATGGAGCCCTCAGATGTATATGTCCATATATGGGTTTCCTGCCCAAGATGGGTAATAAAATTAATGACCCCATATGGAGATATACAGTCGCTGGGTCTGGGACTGAACTCTTTGAAGCCTAAATATATGCAAGAGTTAATTACCCTCTGCTGAGTACATACACATCTTCCCAGTAAAAAGGAAAATTTTGGTTTTAAAAAAAAATAAATTAGAAATTCATCTATATGAACCATATAATTCTCAAAGATTTAATTGATACTCACACTGTATAATATACGTATATATATATATATATATATATATATATATATATATATATATATATATATATGGTCCATGGTTCTGAGAAATGCATTTCAAGTTTGTAATAAATTAAATGAACAACTGTATAACCTTATTTTAAAGATGTATGAAACATATAACATCTTCTTGATTTTTCCAGGAGTACAGTGGTACACTCAGCAAGAGATATACAGATATGCAATTTTTATATTAATATGGGTTAATAGTGCAATATAGATATAATTATGTAAATTAGACCTGATTGCTGAGCTCAAGGTATGTATGTGATATTAAGATGATAACTGAGATATTAATTAGATCCATGCTAATAGTAGTAAAAGCCTTTAAATACCCATATATTAAAACGTATAAGAATTACTTTGTAATGTGGTACTAGAGATATAGTCGTGTTTGATCTCAAATTGTACATTTTCAATTATATTAAATGGGATATATATGTTGACCAGATAAGTTTATTAATACAAGAAATTATAGTATATTGAATAAACATTTTAAGGTGAGATATTAAGCTGTAGCAGTATTAATAGTGAGATTGCATTTCTGGTTATCTGCTGCCCCCTCATGGATTAAAACCGGTATGACAGCCAAATGAGATGACTGTTTAAAACATATGCCAAACCAAATAGCCTATGAGATCTTCAGATCCAAGAGTGAATCAGGGACAAGCTCCGGAGGGCCTATCCAATTCTCGTGGGAATGATTAAAGAAAAGAAGAAGGGGCTATATCTTTGATAAGCACCCACACACAGTAGACAAAAGACACAGATTCAAAGAAGCATACGTTTTGGAGATGAAAATGCATAGGCTTTGTGCCAAGTAGATTCTCTGACATTTTGGGATACTTTCTTGAATAAAGGAAGATAACAGTTTTGAGGCCTGTACCTTTGTGATATAGTGGATAAATCCTTCTTAGATGACCCACAAGAAATTTTGGAAACTGAATAATCATTTGGTTATGTGGTAACGTATGACAGTGACTATAATTAATACTTTAAAGAAAATACATTCATTGTTCCTAGAGTTTAATTGAAGTTAATAATTTTAAAATGGCACTTTGTATTTTATGCTTATATCCACAGTCCTGGGTAGTCTTAGCTAGTCACATACATTTGCTGTTTGCATTAATAATAAATATAATTTCTGGTGTTTTAATTGAAATTATATAGAATCATTTGTGGGCTAAGTTACTTAATTATACTTGTCTGAAATTTATCTTAAATCTATTGAGACCCAGTAAGATTTGTGTGAAGTATCTTGGTATATTGTTTATCTAAACACTGTGAAGTTAGCGGTCCATATTCTGGTACTTTATTGTGGTGTGTGTAAGGTTAATTTTAAAGGTATATTTTTTTTATGATCTGTTGTATAGTATATTGTAACGGAATAAGCGTGCATAGTTGATTCAAAGCTAGTCTCTACATAATATATTGCAATGTGTATATAAATCTTAACTAGTTTATGGAATTTAGGAATATAACTATTAACCCCTTAACGACGCATGTCGTACAGGGTACGTCGCACACAACCTGGTCTTTAAAGACCAGCGACGTACCCTGTACGACATTAGGGGTTTAAAGCAGCTGGAAGTGATCCTGCTCGCTTCCAGACGCTTACCGGTTATTGCAGTGATGCCTCGATATCAAGGCATCCTGCAATAACACCCCTTGGCCATCCAATGCAGAGAGAGCCACTCTGTGGCCCTCTCTGCACCGGACATCGGTGGCCGGTATCGTTGGTGGGTGGGAGCCGACTTGGGAGGTGGGTGGGTGGCCATCGATGGGCCGGGTAATGTAGAGGGGGGTGGGATTGGGGGCGGCAGGCGGATGCGTGCACGGGGCGGGAGCGGGTGGGAACCGCTACACTACAGAAACGTTTTAGTTATAAAAGTAAGATAAAGGGTTATTTAAATTTTAAAAAAAACAATTAAAGGTGTCTAGGAGGGGGTGGGGGGTTGGTCTTTGGTGGGGGGGAACTACACTACAGAAAAGGGGAAAAAAATAAAAAAAAGCAACAATTTTATTCTAAACTGGATGAAGCCTATTAAGGCAGAGGGGGAGGGTTAGAGAGCTGTTTGGTGGGGGATCAGTCAGGTTGGGGGCTAAAGGGGGGTCCTACACAGCAGCATATGTAAATATGCTTTTTTTTTTTAAAAAAAAAAAAAAAGCCTAAATATACCTTTTATTTTAGTACTGGCAGAGTTGCTGTGGGGTGGGGGAGGGAAGAGAGCTGTTTGGGAGGGATCAGGGGGTCTGATGTTTCAGGTGGGAGGCTGAGCTCTACACTAAAGCTAAAATTAACCCTGCAAGCTCCCTACAAGCTACCTAATTAACCCCTTCACTGCTAGTCATAATACACGTGTGATGCGCAGCGGCATTTAGCGGCCGTCTAAGTACCAAAAAGCAACGCCAAAGCCATATATGTCTGCTATTTCTGAACAAAGGGGATCCCAGAGAAGCATTTACAACAATTTGTGCCATAATTGCACAAGCTGATTGTAATTGATTTCAGTGAGAAACCTAAAATTGTGAAAAATTTAACGTTTTTTTTTAATTTGATCGCATTTGGTGGTGAAATGGTGGCATGAAATATACCAAAATGGGCCTAGATCAATACTTGGGGTTGTCTACTACACTACACTAAAGCTAAAATTACCCTAAAAAGCTCCCTACATGCTCCCTAATTAACCCCTTCACTGCTGGGCATAATACACGTGTGGTGCACAGCGGCATTTAGCGGCCTTCTAATTACCAAAAAGCAACGCCAAAGCCATATTTGTCTGCTATTTCTGAACAAAGGGGATCCCAGAGAAAAAATTACAACCATTTGTGCCATAATCCAAACGTGAGTGTATCACTGTGTAGTCTGCGCTCCTCCCGCAGTCCTGTGAAGTGAAATGGAGCCCGGCACAATAGAGAGTGGGCGGGGGACACACCCCTGTATGCAACAATCCAGACAGGCAGCCTCTTCAGGCGTGTCAGCCACACACGCCAAAACAGAAATAGATTACAAGTTGCAGAGAAGGCGCTCTGTATGAAGGGAAAGTTGTAGTCAAAGTGCTATAAAAAGCACTATGCCATATGAAAAAATGAATAAAGGCGAATTCCAGGCAGCAGTGTAAAAAAGTGAAGAACAACTTTATTCCATAATATTTAAAAAAGGACAAAACCAGGATGTCCTGTACAGAGCCAGCAAAAGTTCTAACAACCAGGCAAGTGAGCAGATCCCCATGCAGACATGTTTCGTGCACCAGGTGCACTTGATCACTGCACCTGCAACTCGTAATCTATTTATGCCATAATTGCACAATCTGTTTGTAAATAATTTCAATGAGAAACCGAAAGTTTGTGAAAAAATGTGTGAAAAAGTGAACTATTTTTTGTATTTGATCGCATTTGGCAGTGAAATGGTGGCATGAAATATACCAAAATGGCCTAGATCAATACTTTGGGATGTCTACTAAAAAAAAATATGTACATGTCAATGGATATTCAGGGATTCCTGAAAGATATCAGTGTTCTAATGTAACTAGTGCTAATTTTTTTAAAAAATGGTTTGGAAATAGCAAAGTGCTACTTGTATTTATTGCCCTATAACTTGCAAAAAAAGCAAAGAACATGTAAACATTGGGAATTTCTAAACTCAGGACAAAATTTAGAAACTATTTAGCATGGGTGTTTTTTTGGTGGTTGTAGATGTGTAACAGATTTTGGGGGTCAAATTTAGAAAAAGTGTGTTTTTTTCCATTTTTTCTCATATTTTATATTTTTTTTATAGTAAATTATAATATATGATGAAAATAATGGTCTCTTTAAAAAGTCAATTTAATGGTGAGAAAATCGGTATATAATATGTGTGGGTACAGTAAATGAGTAAGTGGAAAATTACAGCTAAACACAAACACCGCAAAAATGTAAAAATAGCCTTGGTCCCAAACGGACAGAAAATGGAAAAGTGCTAGGGTCATTAAGAGGTTAATTTAAATTGTTTCGTATATACATTTTTATTGGGGGTTTGTTTTAAAGTATAATAATAAATAAATTGTATTATAACCCTGCTATATACTGACATTACTGAGGGTCCAAAAGTGGCCTTGTATTTTCACACACCCTCCGGCAACTGTAATTTGCAATAGCATTGCAAGTCCAAGAGTGACTTGTATCTGACTAAGGAGGTAAAAATTTAATTAAACAAAAATCTTTTTTAAAATCTAAAGGTCATAAATGATAGCTTGATCATATTTGCTATGCTTTCTTTCTTTTTATTTATGCAGCTCAAATGTTTACATAGCCTGATTACCATTATTATTACCTGGTACTAACATTGCTTTTTTTTTTTTTTTTATTATTTTGTTGTGTCACCTAAGAGCTGTATTACTTTTGTATCTTGACCTTGACTGTCTGTTATGATGTTGCTTGAACTTCAATAAAAAAATTAAAATAATAAATAAAGTCACAATTTCCTTACTCCTGATAATCTTTTTTAGTTATCTTTTTTTGATTGTATAGGTTTATTTGTCTCATTATAATCACTCTATGATACAATAAACAGAAAACGTGAGCTGTATAATTTAAGGAAAGTTAATTTAAGGTTTTAATTAGAAAGCTCATTTAATCGAGCTAGTAAATCATCACACTCTGACAAAGGAAACCCAAAGGATTCATCTAAATATACGTTTTAATATAGAGACTCTACTAAAAATGTTTCTAGCTTAAAATATATTTATTTTACTATTTTCTTCTGTTTCATATTTGATCCAACAAGAGCTATTTCTGCCCTAGGTGAAGGTATTGACCCCAGATAAATTTAAGCCAAGGTATTTAATAAAATCATTAATATTATTAAAAACATACATTCAAATATAGCTCACATAGTATGCATTATGCTTCTTGATTCTCAGCATTCTCATGCCTTTTCCTCTGCATATTGTGCATCACAGCTGGAGTCGTTTTTAAAAATCAGATCAACCAATCAGATCAATGTATACAAGCTTTTCTCTACCAATCAAAATGAATAGTGTCACACACACTTCATGTTTATAATAAACAAATAAAAATGAAACTCAAATTCTATAACAATGATATAGTACACATTTTTTTACCAGGATTATATAACTTATATAATTCTAACACTTGATCAATACCTTGTACAGATATCTTTCTCCTTTTCATTTTGAGTGTGGCATTCCTACCACCTGAGCTCCCACTAATCACGTCAGTTGTTGGGTAAACATGATACGCCCCTGTTTGTGATGTCGGGCTCGGCAAGTGAGAGGTCTTTACAACATATCAATTCAATTCACAAAGAAACACCCCCATAGTATTATTGAGCTGGAGTGATATCTATAACTCTGATCGTACTCACACTTATTACAAATATAATCTTGCAAGTTTGTAGCAGAATTGATGATACATTGTATTAGTTGATTCCCATATATAACATAGCTAATAATGTATGAGTCCAGTCCCTGGGGCCTATTTAAGAAGGTGCAAGTGGACATGATCCAATATTGTGGATCATGTCCGCTGCACATCGATCAATGCAGATAGCATATGCTCTCGGCATTTATCATTGCACCAGCAGTTCTGGTTAACTGCTGGTGCAATACCGCCCCCCTGCAGATTTTCGGCCAATCGGCCGCTAGCAGGGGGTGTCAATCAACCCGATCGTATTTGATCGGGTTGATTTTTGGCAATGTCTGTCCGCCTCCTCAGAGCAGGCGGACAGGTTATGGAACAAAGGTCTTCAGACCGCTGCTTCATAACTTGTGTTTCCGGCGAGCCTGAATGCTCACCAGAAACACGGGGCATCAAACTCAGTTTGGAGCTTGATAATTCGGCCCCTCTGAGTGGGCTAAATCTCCATAGAGGCTTTTCAAAACACCCCCTCATCAAATAGGAACTCTAAATGCATATTTTAATGTGATGGGTACATATAAAATAAGAATAATATTTATACTGTTTTGTCCTATGTGTCTTAATAATTTGTTAATACTTGACTAATATATACTATGGTGTATTTATTAATGAAAATAATAATTTATATATCCAGAAGGTTTCCCGTTGTCTATGTCTAGTCATCCAATTAGACAATAGGTTGCTGAGAATAATCTCTATAGGCTTTATATTCATCCTGCACATTGTGAGTCCATGTTGCTGTGAATGATGTCTTGATATGCTGTGTTTGAGGGATGCCTACGTATATTCCAGTAGTGTTCAGACTATTTCAGTCTGATTTTCCTACAGATACATCTTATATTTTGGAACGCACACTCATTGGACATTGCATAAACAACATATTTGGAGTCACAAGTGATCCTATCTTTGATTCATGTAGTCTTTCCTGTTGTATTAGATTGTATAGACATGGCCCTACACATAATGGTTTTGCACATGAAACAACCTCTGTGGTTACATCTAAATGTCAAATTACTATTTCTGGTATTCTTAGTAATATCTATCTTACCAAATTTCTTTATATTTTTGGTAATTACTATTTTACAAGGGGCCAATCTTTGTTTCAACGTTGGTGTTTTTACTAAATACACTGTGGGGTTTATCATCTAAAACTTTTCTAAGGATTGGATCCTTCAATAGAAGATACCAATGTTTCTCTAATATATTCTTAATTATTTTATAGTTGGAATTAAATCCTGTTATAAAAGAAGACTTAACCTTCTTTTTTTGTCCTTTCCCCTTGTTATTATTGGAAGGAATACATATCTCATCTATATTAAGAGTTTTTGCCCCCTGTAACCAGATTCAATGATAGGCTGTCAGGGTGCCAGGAATCAGACTGAGACGAGAAGTTCAAAAATAATCACACCTTTATTAATAGCATAAAAAAATAAAAAGTCCACAAGTCAAATATCAAGCCAGAAATCAAAACCAGAGCTGGTAGTCAGACGAGCCGAGTCAGGATCTAAAGTGAATAGTCAGACGAGCCGAGTCAGGAGTCAAAGCGAGTAGTCAGACAAACTGGAAACAGGGACAAGGAGAACAGCAGAGTCAGGAACAAGCCAGGGTCCTGGAACCAGGAGGGATGTCATCACAAGTGATGACATCACAATTCTGAGACTGCATCCTGTCTCACACGGATGATGTACACCAGTATGGCCATAAAAGGAAGTGCAGGAAATGAGTAGCATCACACAGTATGCACCAGAGTCAGCAAGAGAGGTGAGTAAAATGTCTGCTAGCAGCACAAGGCAAACAAAGCAGGGAAAAAACCCTGACAGTACCCTCCCCTCAATGACCTCTCCCCCGCAGGAGGACAAAAGGCTTATTGGGGAAACGGGCATGGAAGGCACGGAGGAGGGCAGGAGCATGAACATCAGAGGAGGGAACCCATGAACGCTCCTCTGTACCGTAGCCCCTCCAGTGAACCAAATACTGTATGCGGCCCCTGGACATACGAGAGTCAATAATGCTGCTGACCTCATACTCTTCATGGTTGTCAACAAAGATAGGATGGGGACGAGGCAACACAGTGGTAAACCGATTACAAACCAATGGTTTCAAGAGGGAGACATGAAAAACATTAAAGAGATGCGCATTGCAGGAGGAAGGTCAAGAGCAAAGGCCACAGGATTGACCCGTCGGAGTATTCTAAAAGGACCAACATAACGGTGAGCCAGTTTATTGGAAGGCACATGAAGGTTCAAGTTGCGGAAGGACAGCCAAACTCTCTCACCAACCTGGTAGGAAGGCACGGGCAGACGCCTACGATCAGCCTGGAACTTTTGGCGCTGCATAGAACGATGAAGGCAATCCTGAATCTGCACCCACGTGGAACGGAGTTGCCAGAGATGCTCCTCCAAAGCCGGAATACCCTGAGACATGAATGAATCGGGCAACAAGGATGGTTGAAACCCATAATTCGCCATGAACGGGGATAACTTGGAGGAAGCTTTAATAGCACTATTACGAGCAAACTCTGCCCAAGGTAACAGTTCAGACCAATTATTGTGGTGATCTGAGACATAGCAATGGAAGAACTGTTCCAGAGCTTGATTAGACCGTTCCCCAGCCCCACTGGATTGAGGGTGATATGCAGAGGAGAAGGAAAGCTGGATCCCCATTTGAGCACAAAAGGAACACCAAAATCTGGAGACAAACTGGCTACCCCAGTCCGACTCTATCTCCTTGGCTAACCCATGTAAATGGAAGACCTCCCGGGCAAAAATTGAAGCAAGCTCCTGAGCGGTAAGCAACTTCTTCAAGGGAATGCAATGTGACATTTTAGAAAAACGATCAACCACCATAAGGATAACATTATTGCCATTGGAAACAGGGAGCTTGACAATGAATTCCATGTTAAGATGTGTCCAAGGACACTCACCATTAGCAATAGGTTGAAGGAGACCCACAGGAAGACATCGAGGAGTCTTATTCTGTGCACAAACTGAGCAGGAGGCAACATATGCAGCAACATCAGAATGAAGACCTGGCCACCAAAATTGTTGAGTGACAGACCAAATCATTTGGTTCTTGCCTGGGTGAACTGCGACTTTAGGATAGTGGTAAGTGTGCAAAAGTTTAGTTTGAAGATTCTCAGGAACAAAACACTTACCACTAGGTTTCTCAGGAGGTGCATTGGTTTGTGCAGCCAGGATCTCCTACCCCAAGGGAGAAGTCAAATTAGTACATATGGTAGCCAAAATATGGTCAGGATGTATAACTGAAGTAGGTACAGACTCCTTCTTGGACAGAAGCGAAAATTGTCGAGAGAGGGCATTACAGTAACATTCTTACTACCAGGCAGGTAGGAGACCACATAATTAAACCGAGACAAAAATAGCGCCCATCTGGCCTGTCGGGGTGACAAACATTTTGCTTCAGAAAGATAAGTTAAATTCTTGTGGTCAGTAAGAATGAGCACTAGCACGCTAGTACCCTCAAGAAGATGCCTCCATTTCTTGAGTGCCAAAATTATGGCCAGTAATTCCCTGTCACCAATTTCATAATTGCACTCCACTTTAGACAATTTCTTAGAGAAGAAACCACACGGATGCAAGGAACCATCAGGCATAGGACTTTGAGACAAGATGGCACCTACTCCAGTCTCAGATGCATCAACCTCAAGAACGAAAGGCAGGACAGGTTTAGGATGAGCCAGAACTGGAGCGGCAGCAAAGGCAGTCTTAAGACTATCAAAGGCCTTAATGGCAGTAGGTGACCAATGGAGTGGATCATTGTCTTTACGGGTCATGTCTGTGATAGGATTGACCAAGGAAGAAAAGTTTTTAATAAACTTTCTATAGTAATTGGCGAACCCCAAAAAACGTTGAATAGACCGAAGACCAACTGGGCAAAGCCACTGCAGAACTGCAGATAACTTGTCAGGATCCATGGATAACATAACCTAAAAGGTTACTTGAGTTTGATGGAACTCACATTTCTCGAGTTTACAAAACAGGCCGTTCTCACGTAGTCTCTGAAGAACCTGTGTAACATCAGAACGATGAGCCTCAAGCGTGGGTAAGTGTATGAGGATTAGTGATGTCGCGAATAGTTCGCCGGCGAATAGTTCCCGGCAAACATAGCTTGTTCGCGTTCGCCGCAGCGGGCGAACATATGCGATATTCGGTCCGCCTCCCCTGTACCTCACAGTCAGCAGACACATTCCAGCCAATCAGCAGCAGACCCACCCACCTCCTGGACAGCATCCATTTTAGATTCATTCAGAAGCTGCATTCTTAGTGAGAGGAGGGATTTAATAGGAAAATCGATAGCTAGGCTAGTGTATACAGTGTCCACTACAGTCCTGAAGGACTCATCTGATCTCTGCTGTAAGGACAGCACCCCAAAAAGCCCTTTTTAGGGCTAGAACATCAGTCTGCTTTTTTTTTTCCTGTGTAATCTAATTGCAGTTGCCTGCCAGCATGTGTGTCAGGCTCACAGCGTATACTGTGCCCACTTGCCCAGTGCCACCACTCATATCTGGTGTAACAGTAGTGTACATTTAAAAAAAAACAACACTTTTTTGACTGTGAAATAATAGCAGTCAGTTTCCTTCACACGTGTGCGTTTCAGGGCCTGCCAGGGCACAGTGTCACACCATTGCAACTCATGTCTGGTGTAACAGTAGTTTACATTAACCCCTTAATGACCACAGCACTTTTCCATTTTCTTTCCGTTTGGGACCAGGGCTATTTTTACATTTCTGCAGTGTTTGTGTAATTTTCCTCTTACTCGTTTACTGTACCCACACATATTATATACCGTTTTTCTTGCCATTAAATGGAATTTCTAAAGATACCATTATTTTCATCATAAACTATAATTTACTATTAAAAAAAATTATAAAATATGAGGAAAAAATGGAAAAAACACACTTTTTCTAACTTTGACCCCCAAAATCTGTTACTCATCTACAACCACCAAAAAACACCCATGCTAAATAGTTTCTAAATTTTGTCCTGAGTTTAGAAATACCCATTGTTTACATGTTCTTTGCTTTTTTTGCAAGTTATAGGGCCATAAATACAAGTAGCACTTTGCTATTTCCAAACCATTTTTTTTCAAAATTAGCGCTAGTTACATTGGAACACTGATATCTGTCAGGAATCCCTGAATAGCCATTGACATGTATATATTTTTTTAGAAGACAGCCTAAAGT